>NW_006409046.1:230847-236541 GCF_000296735.1 Chrysochloris asiatica | reverse complement strand
TCACAGTATATGGACACGTTGGACACATCTGCCATGTAGATCAAACTCTGTATATGGAAACCTTGCACTACTCTGCCATATAGCTAGCTCTGTTTATGTAGAGAAGTTGGACTCGTGTGCCTTTTAGCTAGAACTCTGTATTTAGAAACGGTGCACTACACTGCCATCAAGCTAGCTCTCTCTATATGGAAATGTTGAAATCGCATGCCATGTAGATAGCTCTCTGTACATTGATATGTTGGACTGATCTGCCAAGTTGGTAGTTCTCTGTATATGAACATATTGGACTGATCTGCCATGTAACTAGCTCTCATTGTATGGACACTTTGGACACATGTGCCATGTACCTCGAACTCTGTATATGGAAATGTTGCACTACCCTGCCATGTAGCTTACTCTCTGTATAAGGACATTTTGCACTCGTCTGCAATGTAGCTAGCTCTCTGTGCATGGATATCTTACACTGATCTGCATGTAGCTAACTCTCAGTATATGAATACTTTGGACTCATCTGCCATGTAGCTTGAACTCTGTATATAGAATTGATGCCCTACTCTGCCATATAGCTAGCTCTCAGTGTATGGACACTTTGGACACATCGGTCATGTAGGTAGACATCTGTATATGGAAATGTTGCACTACCCTTCCATGTAGCTAGCTTTCTGAATATAGACAAGTTGGACTCATCTGCCTTGTGCCTAGAACTCTGTACATGGAAATGTTGCACTACACTGCCATGTAGCTTGCTCTCTGTATGTGGACATTTTAGACTTGTCTGCCATGTAGCTAGCTCTCCGTATAAGGACATTATGGACTTGTCTACCATTTGGCTAGCTCTCTGAACATGAATATGTTGGACTGATCTGCCAAATAGTTAGCTCACTGGATATAAGCATATTGGACTTCTCTGCAATGTAGGTAACACTAAGTATATGGATATGTTGGACTGATCTGCCATGCAGCTAGTCCCCTCTATATGGACATGTTGGACTAGTCTACCATATAGCTGGCTCTCAGTATATGGACATGTTGGAAACATCTGCCATATAGCTAGAATACTGAATATGGGCATGTTGGAGTACTCTGCCATGTAGCTAGCTCTCTGAATATAGACATTTTGACTCATCTGCCTTGTAGCAAGAACTCTGTATATGGAAATGTTGCATTACCCTGCCATGAAGCTTGCTCTCTGTATATTGACATTTTGGACTCGCATGCCATGTAGCTAGCTCCCTGTACATGGATATGTAGGACTGATCTGCCAAGTAGGTAGCTCTCGGTATATGAACATACTGGACTTGAATGACCTGTAGGTGGCTCTCAGTAGATGGACACATTGGACACAACTGCCACGTAGCTACTACACTGAATATGGACATGTTGAACTACTCTGCCACGTCGCTAGCTCACAGTATATGGACACGTTGGACACATCTGCCATACAGCTCAAACTCTATATATGGAAATGTGGCACTACTCTGCCATGTAGCTAGCTCTCTGTATATAGAAGTGGGACTCATCTGCCTTGGAGCTAGAACTCCGTATATAGAAATGTTTCACTACCCTGCCGTGTAACTAGCCCTCTGCATAAGGATATTTTGGATTTGTCTGCCATGTAGCTACCTCTCTGTACATGGATATGTTGGACAGATCTGCCAAGTAGGTAGCTCCTTGTATATCAACATATTGGACTGGTCTGCCATGTAGGTAGCTCTCAGTATATGGACAGTTTTGACACCTCTGCCATATAGCTAGAACTCTGTATATGGAAATGGTGCACTACCCTGCCATGTAGCTATCTCTCTTTATATCGAAAAATTGTTCTCATCTGTCTTTTAGCTAGAACTCTGTATTTGGAAATGTTTCACTATCCTGCCATGTGCCTAGCTCTCTGTATATGGACATTTTGGTCTCGTCTGCCATGTAGCTAGCTCTCTGTACATGGATATGTTGGACTGAACTGACAAGTAGATAGCTCTCTGTATATGAACATATTGGACTTGTCTGCCATGTAGATAGATCTCAGTATATGGACACGTTGGAAACATCTGCAATATAGCCAGAAACTTCAATATGGACATGTTGGAGTACTCTGCCATGTAGCTAGCTCTTTGTATATAGAGAAGTTGGACTCATCTGCCTTGAGCTAGAATTCTGTATATAGAAATGGTGCAGTAACCTGCCATCTAGCTAGCTCTCTGTACGTGGATATTTTGGACTCACATGCCATGTAGCTAGCTCTCTGTACATGAATATGTTGTTCTGATCTGCCAAGTACGTAGCTCTCTGTATATGAACATATTGGACTGGTCTTCCCTGTAGGTGTTTCTCAGTATATGGACATGTTGGACACATCTCCCATGTAGCTACTACCCTGAATATGGATAAGTTGGACTACTCTGCCACGTCACTATCACACAGTATATGGACAAGTTGGACACATCTGCCATGTAACTCGAACTCTGTATATGGAAATGTTGCACTACTCTGCTATGTAGCTACCTCTTTGTATATAGACAAGTTGTACTCATCTTCCTTGTAGCTAGAACTCTGTATATACAAATGTTGCAATACACTGCCATGTAGTTTGCTCTCTGTATATGGACATTTTGGACTCGACTTCCATGTAACTAGCTCTCTGTACATGGATATGTTGGACTGATCTGACAAGTAGGTAGCTATCTGTACATGATCATATTGGACTTGTCTGCACTTTAGGTGGTTCTTTGTATATTGACTCGTTGGACACATCTGCTGTGTAGCTAGAACACTGAATATGGATATGTTTGTGTACTCTGCAATGTAGCTAGCTCTCAATATATGGACACGTTGAACACATCCGCCAAGTAACTAGAACTCTGTATATGGAAATGTTGCACTACTCTGTCATGTACCTAGCTCTCTGTATATAGACTAGTTGGACTCATCTGCCTTGTAGCTACAACTCTGAATTTGGAAATGTTTCACTACCCTTCCATGTGCCTAGCTCTCTGTATATGGACATTTTGGTCTGGTCTGCCATGTAGCTAGCTCTCTGTACATGGATATGTTGAACAGACTTACCAAGTAGGTAGCTCTCTGTATATGAACACATTGGACTTGTCTGCTCTGTAGGTGGCTCTCAGTACATGGACATGTTGGACACATCTCCCATGTTGCTACTACCCTGAATATGGAAATGTTGCACTACTCTGCCATGTAGCTAGCTCTCTGTATATACACAAGTTGGAATCATCTGCCTTGTAGCTAGAACTCTGTATATAGAAATGTTGCACTACACTGCCACGTAGTTAGCTCTCTGTATATGGACATTTTAGACTCGCCTTCCATGTAGTTAGCTCTCTGTACAAGGATAGGTTGCACTGACCTGCCCAGTAGGTAGCCATCTGTATATGAGCATATTGGACTTGTCTGCCATGTAGCTAGCTCTCAGAATATAGACAAGTTGGACTAATTTGCCTTGTAGCTAGAAATATGTATATGGAAATGTTGCACTACCATGCCATGTACCTAGCTGTATGTATATGGACATTTTGGTCTCGTCTGCCATGTAGCTAGATCTCTGCACATGGATATGTTTAACTTATCTGCCAAGTAAGTAGCTCTCTGTATATGAACATATTGGACTTGTCTTCCATATAGCTAGCTCTCTATATATGGACAGGTTGGTCTCCTTTGCGATGATGCTAGTACACTGTATAAGGACATGTTGTACTACTCTGGAATGTAGCTAGATCTCAGTATATGGACATGGTGGACATACCTGCCATGTAGCTAGAACTCTGTACATGGAAATGCTGCACAACCCTACCAAGTAGCTAGCTGTCTGTATATAGACAAGTTGGACTAATCTGCCTTGTAGATAGAACTCTGTATATAGAAATGTTGCACTACACTGCCATGTAACTAGCTCTCTTTAAATGGAGATTTAAAAGACACATCTTCCATGTCACTACTATCCTGAATATGGACATGTTGAACTTCCACGCCATGTAGCTAGCCCTCAGTATATGGACACGTTGGACACGTCTGCCATGCAGCTCGAACTCTGTATATGGAATTGTTGCACTACTCTGCCATGTAGCTACTTCTCTATATAGAGAAAAGTTGGAATCATCTGCCTTCTAGCTAGAACTCTGTATATAGAAATGTTGCAGTATGCGGACATGTAGCTAGCACTTTGTATATGGACCTTTTGGACTCGAATGCCATGTAGCTAGCTCTCTGTACAAGGATATGTGGAACTGATCTGCCAAGAAGGTAGCTATCTGTATATGAACATATAGGACTTGTCTGTCCTGTAAGTGTCTCTCAATATATGGACAAGTTGGACACATCTGCCATGTACTACCCTGAATATGGACATGTTGGACTACTGTGCCATGTAGCTAGCTCCCAGTATATGGTCATGTTGGACACATATGCTATGACGCTAAAACTCTGTATATGAAAATGCTGCACAACCCTGGCAAGGAGCTAGCTGTCTGTATATAGAGAAGTTGGACTAATCTACTAGTAGGTTTCACTACTCTGCCATGTAGAATATGTCTCTGTATATAGACATTTTGTACTCCTCTATGATATAGCTAGCTGTCTGGGCATGGATATGTTGGACTGATCTGCCATGTAGGTAGCTCTCAGTATATGGACACGTTGGACACATCTGCCATGTAGCTCAAATTCTGTGTATGGAAATGCTGCAATACTCTGTCATGTAGCTAGCTCGATGTATATAGAAAAGTTGGACTAATCTGCCTTGAAGTTAGAACTCCGTATATACAAATGTTGCACTACTCTGCCATGTAGCTAGCTCTCTGTATATGGATATTTTGGAGTCGTCTGCTATGTAGCTAGCTCTCTGTACATGGATATTTTGGACTGATCTGCCATGTAGGTATCATATCAGTATATGGACACGTTGGACACGTCTGCCATATACGTAGAACTCTGTATATAGAAATGTTGCAGTACTCTGCAATGTAGCTAGCTCTTTATATATAGACAAATTGGACTCATCTGCCTTGTAGCTAGAACTCTTTATATGGAAATGTTGCACTACACTGCCATGTAGCTAGCTCTCTTTATATGGAGATTTTGGATTTGTCTGCCATGTAGCTAGCTCTCTGTCCTTGGATATGTTGGACTGATCTGCCAAGTAGGTAGCTCTAAGTATGTGAACATATTGAAGTTGTCTGCCATGTAGCTAGCTCTCAGTATATGGACACATTGGACACATCTGCCATATAGCTAGAACTCTGGATATGGACATGTTGGAGTACTCTGCCATGTAGCTAGCTCTCTGTATAGAGACAATTTGTACTCATCTGCCTTGTAGCTAGAATACTGTATATGCAAAAGGTTGCATTACCCTGACATTTAGCTTGTTCTCAGTATATGGACACTTTGGACACATCTGCCATGTAGCTACTACCATGTAGAGGCAAGTTGGAATCATCTGCTTTGTAGCTAGAACTCTGTATATAGAAATGTTGCAATACCCTGCCGTGTAGCTAGTTCTCTGTATTTGGACATTTTGGACTTGCCTGCCATGTAGCTAGCTCTCTGTACATAGTTCAACTGATCTGTCAAGTAGGTAGATCTCTGTATATGAACATATTGGACTTGTCTGTCATGTAGGTGGCTCTCTGTATATGGACAAGTTGGACACATCTGCCATGTAACTAGAACTTTGTA
>NW_006409046.1:228960-230296 GCF_000296735.1 Chrysochloris asiatica | reverse complement strand
TGTAAATAGTACACTGTATATGGACATGTTGTACTACTCTGTCACGTAGCTAGCTCTCAGTATATGGACAAGTTGGAAACATCTGGCGTGTAGCTAGAATTCAGTATATGGAAATGCTGCACCACCCTTCCATGTATCTAGCTGTCTGTACATAGACAAGTTGGACTAATCTGCCTTGTAGATAGAACTCTGTATGTAGAAATGTTGCACTACCTTGCCATGAAGCTAGCTCTCTGGATATGAACATTTTGGACTCCTCTGCCATGTAGCTAGCTCACTGTACATAGATATTTTGGACTGATCTGCCATGTAGTTAGCTCTCAGTATATGGAAACGTTGGACACATCTGCCATGTAGGTAGAACTCTGTATATGGAAATGTTACACTACTCTGCCATGGAGCTAACTCTCTCTATATAGACAAATTGGAGTCATCTGCCTTGTAGCTAGAACTCTGTATATGGAAATGTTGTACTACCCTGCCATGTAGTTAGCTCTCTTTATATGTAGATTTTGGACTCATCTGTCAAGTAGATAGCTCTCGCTACATGGATATGTTGGACTGATCAGCCAAATAGGTAGCTATCTGATTATGAACGTACTGGAGTTTTCTGCCTTGTAGCTAGCTCTCAGTATATGGAATCGTTGTACACATCTGCCACGTAGCTTGGACTCTGAATATGGATATGTTGGAGTACTCTGCAAGCAGCTAGCTCTCTGTATATGGACACATTGGACACATTTTCCATGTACCTAGAACTCTGTACATAGAAATGTTGCACTACTCTGTCATCTACCTAGCTAACTCTATATAGACAAGTTGGACTCATCTGCCTTGTACTTAGAACACTGTGTATGGAAATGTTTCACTACCCTGCCATGTAGCTAGCTCTCTGTATATGGGCTTTTTGGACTCGTGTGACATGTAGCTAGCTCTCTATACATGGATATGTTAGACTGATCTGCCAAGTAGGTAGCTCTCTCTATATGAACATATAGTACTTTTCTGCCCTGTAGGTGGCTCTCAGTATATGGACATGTTGGACACATCTTCCATGTCGCTACAACACTGAATATGGACATGTTGGACGACTCTGCCATGTAGCTGGCTCTCAGTAACTTATGGACACATTGTGCATATCTACCATGTAGTTTGAACTCTGTATATGTAAATGTGCACTACCTGCCATGTAGCTAGCTCTCTGTATATGGATATTTTGGACTTGTCTGCCATATAGCTAGCTCTCTGTACATGGATATGTTGGACTGATCTGCCAAGATGGTAGCTCTATGTATATGAATATAGTGGACTTTTCTGCCATGTAGCTAGCTCTCAG
>NW_006409046.1:216136-226950 GCF_000296735.1 Chrysochloris asiatica | reverse complement strand
GTACATGGATTTGTTGGACTGATCTGCCAAGTAGGAAGCTCTCTGTATGTGAACATATTCTACTTGTCTGCTATGTAGCTAGCTCTCAGTATAGGGACACGTTGGGCATATCTGAAATGTAGGTAGAATTCTGAATATGGAAATGTTGCACTACCCTGCCATTTAGCTAGCTCTCTGTATATGGACATTTTTGAATCACCTGCCATGTAGCTAGCTCTCTGTACATGGATATGTTGTACTGATCTACCAAGTAGGTAGCTCTGTGTATATGAACATATTGTACTTGTCTGCCATGTAATTGGGTCTCAGGGTATGGACAAGTTGGATACATCTGCCATGTAACTGGTACCCTGAATATGGGTGTGTTGGACTACTCTGCCATGTAGCGAGCTCTCAGTATATGGACACGTTGTAAACATCTGCCATATAGCTAGAAACCTGAATATGGACATGTTGGAATATTCTGCCATGTAGCTAGCTCTCTTTATATAGACAAGTTGGACTCATCTGCCTTGTAGCTAGAAATGTGTATATGAAAATGTTGCACTAACCTGCCATGTAACTAGCTCTCTGTGTATGGACATTTGGACTTTTCTACCATGTAGCTAGCTCTCAAAATATGGACATTTTGTACTCATCTGACATGTCCTAGTACCCTGTATATGCACATGTTGGTCTGATCTGCCAATTAGGTAGCTGTCTGTATATGAACATATTGGAATTGTCTGCCATGTAGCTAGTTGTCAATATATGGACACTTTGGACACATCTGCCATGTTGCTGGAACTCTGTATATTGAAATGTTGCACTAGATTGCCATGTAGCTAGCTCTCTGTTTATAGACAAGCTGGACTCATCTGTCTTGTAGCTAGTTCTCAGTATATGAACATGTTGGACTCATTTGCCATTGAGCTAGTACTCTGTATATGGACATGTTGGACTGTTCTGCCATGTAGCTAGCTCTCAGTGTATGGACACGTTGGACCATCTGCCATATACCTCAAACTCTGTATATGGAAATGTTGCACTACTCTGCCATATATCTAGCTCTCTGTATATAGACAAGCTGGACTCATCTGTCTTGTAGCGAGAATTCTGTATATGGAAATGTTGCACTATCCTGCCATGTAGTGAGCTATCTGCATATGGACATTTTGAATCATCTGCCATGTAGCTAGCTCTCTGTATATGGATATGTTAGACTGATCTGCCAAGTAGGTAACTCTCTGTATATGAACATATTGGACTTGTCTGCCTTGTATGTGGCTTTCATTATATGGACATTTTGGACAAATCTGCCGTGTACCTACTACCCTGAATGTGGACAAGTTGGACTACTCTGCCATGTAGCTAGCTCTCAGTATATGGACACGTTGAACACATCTGCCATGTAGCTCGAATTTTGTATATAGAAATGTTGCACTACTCTGCCATATAGCTAGCTCTCTGCATATGGTCATTTTGGACCATGGATATTTTAGACCGATCTGCCAAGATTGTAGCTCTTCGTATATGAACATATAGTACTTTTCTGCCCTGTAGTTGGCTCTCAGTATATGTACACTTTGGACACATCTGCCATTTAGCTACTACCCTGAATATGGACATGTTGGACTACTCTGCCATGTAGCCAGCTCTCAATATATGGACAGGTTGGACACATCTGCCATGTTGCTCGAACTCTGTATATGGAAATGTTATACTACTCTGCCATGTAGCTAGCTCTCTGTATATAGACAACTTGGAATCATCTGCCTTGTGGCTAGAACTCTGTATATAGAAATGTTGCACTACCCTGCCATGTATCTAACTCTCTCTATAGGGACATTTTGTACTCACCTTCCATGTAGCTAGCTCTCTGTACATGGATATGTTGACCTGATCTGCTAAGTAGGTAGCTCTCTGTATATGAACATATTGGACTTGCCTGCCATGTAGCTGGCTCTCAGTACATAGACACGTTGGACTCATCTGCCATGTATCTAGTAATCTGTATATGGTCTTATTGGACTAATCTGCCATGTAGCTAGTTCTCTTTGTATGAACACATTGGACACATCTGTCATGTACCTAGAATTCTGTACATGGAAATGTTGCACTAACCCGCCATGTAGATAGCTCTCTCTATATAGAAAAGTTGGACTCATCTGCATTGTACCAAGAACTCTGTATATGGAAATGTTGCACTACCCTGCCATACAGCTTGCTCTCTGTATACGGACATTTTGCACTCGTCTACTATGTAGATAGCTCTATGTACATGGATTTGTTGGACTGATATGCCAAGTAAGAAGTTCTTTGTATATAAAAATATAGGGATTGTCTGCCATGTAGCTAGTTGTAATTATATGGACATGTTTGACACATCTGCCATGAAGCTCGAACTCTGTATAAGGACAGCCAACTACAGGGCAGACAAGTCCTTTATGTTCATACACAGAGAGCTATCTACTTGGCAGATCAGTCCAACATATCCATGTACAGGGAGCTAACTACATGTCAGATGACTCCAAAATGTCCATATACAGAGAGCTAGCTACATGACAGGGTAGTGCAACATTTCCATATACACATTTCTAGGTTCAAGGCATTTGATTCCTAGTTGTCTAAATACAGAGAGGTAGCTAATTGGCAGAGTAGTGCAACACTTCCATATACAGAGTTCGAGCTACCTGACAGATATGTCCAACGTGTCTATATAATGAGAGCTAGCAACACGGCAGACAAGTCCAATATGTTCACATAAAGAGATCTACATACTTGTCAGATCTGTCCAACATACCATGTACAGAGAGCTAGGGACATGGCAGATGATTCCAAAATGTTCGTATACAGAGAGCTAGCTACATGGCAGTGTAGTGCAATATTTCCATATACAGAGTACTAACTACAAGGCAGATGAGTCCAACTTGTCTGTATACAGAAAGCTAAATACATGACAGAGTAGTGCAACATTTCCATATACCAAGTTCAAGCTAAGTGGCAGATGTGTCCAATGTGTCCATATACTGAGAGCCACCTACATGGAAGGCAAGTTCAATATGTTCATATACAGAGAGCTAACTACTTGTCAGATCAGTCCAACAATTCCATGTTCAGAGAGGTATCTACATGGCAGGGTAGTGCAACATTTGCATATACAGATTTCTAGTTACTAGGCATGTGAGTCCAACCTGTCTATATATAGAGATCTAACTACCTGACAGGGTAGTGTAACATTTCCACATACAGAGTTCTAGCTACATGGCAGATGTATCCAACGTGTTCATATACTGAGAGCTAGTTATATGATAGACAAGTCCAATATGTTCATATACAGAGAGCTACCTACTTGGCAGATCAGTACAACATACCCATGTACAGAGACCTAGCTACATGGTAGACGAGTCCAAAATGTCCATATACAGAGAGCTAGCAACATGACATGGTAGTGCATCAATTCCAGACACAGAGTTCTAGATACAAAGCAGATGAATCCAACTTGTCTATATACAGAGATCTAATTAGATGGCAGGGTAGTGCAAAATTTACATATACAGAGGTCTCACTACATGGCAGATGTGTCTAACGTGTCCATGCACTAAGAGCCAACTACCTAGCAGACAAGTCCAATATGTTCATAAACAGAGAGCTACCTACCTCACAGATCAGTGTAACATATCCATGTACAGAGAGCTAACTACATGGCAGACGAGTCCACAATGTCCATATGCAGAGAGCTAGCTACATGGCAGGGTAGTGTAACATTTCGATATACAGAGTTCTAGGTACAAGTCAGATGAGTCCAACTTGTCTATATTGAGAGAGCTAGCTACATGGCAGAGTAATGCAACATTTCCATATACAGAATTCTAGATACATGGCATTTGTGTCCAACGTGTCCATAAACTGAGAGCTAGCTTCATGGCAGTACAGTCTAACATGTCCATATACAGGTACTAGCTACATGTCGGATGAGTCCAATATGTTCATATATTGATAGCTAGCTACATGACAGACAAGTCCAAAATTATCATATACAGAGAGCTGCCTACTTGGCAGATCAGTCCAACATATCTTTGTACAGAGTGTTAGTTACATGGCAGTCAAGTTCAAAATGTCCATATACAGAGAGCTAGCTACATGGCAATGTAGGACAACATTTCCACATATAGAGTTTGAGCTAAAAGGCATATTAGTCCAAATAGTCTATATAAAGAAAGCTAGCCACGTGACAGAGTAGTCCAACATTTCGGTATACAGTGTTCTAGGTACATGGCAGATGTGTCCAACGTGTCCATATACTGAGAGCTGCCTACATTGCAGAGTAGTCCAACATACCCATATACAGGGAATTAGCTACATGGCTGATGAGTCCAACATATCCATATACAGAGAGCTAGCTACAAGGAAGAAAAGTCCAGTATGTTCATAAACACATAGCTACCTTCTTGTCAGATCATTCCAACATATCCATGTACAGAGAGCTAGTTACATGTCAGATGACTCTATAATCTCCATATACAGAGAGCTAGCTACATGGCAGATGTGTTCAGTGTGTCCATATACTGAGAGCCACCTACAGGACAGACAAGTTGTATATGTTCAAAAACAGAGCGCTACTTACTTAGCAGATCAGTCAGACATATCCATGTACAGAGAGCTAGCTATATGGCAGACGAATCCAAAATGTCCATATAAAGAGAGCTAGCTACATGGCAGGGTAGTGAAACATTTCCATATACAGAGTTCTAGGTACAAGGCAGATGAATCCAACTTGTCTTTATACAGAGAACTAGCTACATGACAGAGTAGTGCAACATTACCATATACAGTGTTCTAGGTATACGGCAGGTGTGTCCAACCTGTCCTAACACTGAGAGCTAACTACATTGAAGAGGAGTCCAACATGTCCATATACAGAGTATTAGCTACTTGGCAGATGAGTCCAACATGTCCATATACTGAGAACTAGCTATATGGCAGATGAATCCAATATGTTCCTAAACAGAGAGCTACCTACTTTGTAGATCAGTGTAACATATCCATGTATAGAGTGCTAGCTTCGTGGAAGACGAGTACAAAATATCTATATAAAGAGAGGTAACTACATGGCAGGGTTGTGCAACATTTCCATATACAGAGTACTAGCTACATGGCAGATGTGTACAAGGTGTCCATATATTGTGAGCTACCTACATGGAAGACAAGTCCAATATGTTCATATACTGAGAGCCACCTACTTGTCAGATCAGTCCAACATATCCATGTACAGAGAGCTAGCTACATTGCAATCGAATCCAAAAGGTCCATATACAGAGAGCTAGTTACATGGCAAGGTACTGCAACATTTCCATATACAGAGTTCTAGCTACGAGGCATATGAGTCCCAATTGTCTATATATAGAGAGCTAGATACATGGCAGAGTACTCCAACATATCCAAATTCAGAGTTCTAGTTACATGGCAGATGTGTACAACGTTTCCATATACTGAGAGCTAGCTACATGACACACAAGTTCAATATGTTCATATACAGAGAGCTACCTACTTGGCAGATCAGTTCAACATATCCATGTACACAGAGCTAGCTAGGTACATGGCAGATGAGTCCAATATGTGGATATACAGAGTACTAGCAACAAGGCTGATGCGTCAAACATGTCCATATACTGAGAGTTAGCTACATGGCAGATGAGTCCATCATGTGTATATTTAGAGGGCTAGCTACAAAGCAGATGAAACCAACTTGTCTATACAGAATACTAGGTACATGGCAGGGTAGTACAATATTTCCATATACAAAGATCTAGGTACAGGGCAGATGAGTCCAACTTGCCTATATACAGAGATCTGGCTACATGGCAGAGTAGTGCAACACTTCCATATATATAGTTAAAGCTACATAGCAGATGAGTCCAAAGTGTCCATATACTGAGAGCCACCTACATGCAGACGAGTCCAAAATGTCCATATACAGAGAGCTAGCAACATGGTAGGGTAGTGCAACATTTCCATATACAGAGGTCTAGGTACAGGGCATATGTGTATACTTGTCTATACACAGAGATCTGGGTACATAGTAGAGTAGTGCAACAATTCCATATACAGAGTTCAAACTACATGGCAGATATGTCCAACATGTCCATATACTGAGAGCTAGCTATATCGTAGACATGTCCAGTATGTTCATTTACAGAGAGCTACCTACTTGGAAGATCAGTTAAACATATCCTTGTACAGAGATGTAGCTACATGTCAGATGAGTCCAAAATGTCCATATACAGAGAGCTAGGTACATGGCATGGTAGTGCAACATTTCCATATACAGAGTTCTAGCTACAAGGCAGATGAGTCCAAGTTGTCTATATGCAGACATCTAACTATGTGGTAGGGTATTTCCATATAAAGAGTTCTCGCAATATGGCATATGTGTCCAACGTGGCCCTATACTGAGGGCTAGCTACATGGCAGTGTAGTCCAACATGTCCATATTCAAGGTACTAGCTACATAGCAGATGTGTCCAACATGTCCATATACTAACAGCCAACTACATGGCACATAAGTCTAGTATGTTCATATACAGAGAGCTCATATACAGAGTCCAACATATCTATGTATAGAGACCTAGCTACATGGCAGACAAAATCAAAATGTCCATATGCAGAGAGCTAGCACCATGGCAGGGAAGTGCAACATTTCGATATACAGAGTTCTAGGTACAAGGCAGATGAGTCTAACTTGTCTATATATAGAGAGCTAGCTACATGGCAGAGCAGTGCAACACTTTCGTATACAGTGTTCTAAATACATGGCAGATGTGTCTAATGTGTCCATACACTGAGAGCTAGCTACATGGTAGAGCAGTCCAACATGTCCATATACAGGGTACTAGCTACATGTTGGATGAGACCAACATGTCCATATATTGAGGGCTAGCTACTTGGCAGAGTAGTTCAACATGTATATAGTCAGCGTACTAGCTACATGGCAGATGTGTCCAATATGTCCATATACTGAGAGCCACCTACATGGCAGACAAGTCCAATATGTTCATATACAGATAGCTATCTACTTGTCACATCAGTCCAACATATCTATGTACAGTGAGCTAGCTACATAGCAGACAAGTCCAAAATGTCCATATGGAGAGAGCTAGCACCATGGCAGGGAAGTGCAACATTTCCATATACAGAGTTCTAGGTACAAGGCAGATGAGTCCAACTTGTCTATATATAGAGAGCTAGCTACATGGCAAGGAAGTGCAACATTTCCATGTACAGTGTTCTAGCTACATGGTAGATGTGTGCAAGGTGTCCATGTGAGCTAGCAACATGGCAGACAATTCCAATATGTTCATATAAAGAGATCTACATACTTGGCAAATCTGTCCAACATACCATTTACAGAGAGCTAGGGACATGGCAGACGAGTCCAAAATGTTCATATACAGAGAGCTAGCATCATGGCAGGGAAGTGCAACATTTCCATATACCGAGTTCTAGCTACATGGCAGATGTGTCCAACGTGTCCATATACTGAGAGCTAGCATCATGGCAGACAAGTACAATATGTTCATATACAGAGAGCTAACTACTTGTCACATCAGTCCAACAAATCCATGTTCTGAGAGGTAGCTACATGGCAGGGTAGTACAACATTTCCATATACAGCTTTCTAGCTACTAGGCAGATGAGTCCAACCTGTCTATATATAGAGATCTAACTACCTGACAGGGTAGTGCAACATTTCCGTATACAGAGTTCTAGCTACATGGCAGATGTGTCCAACGTGTCCATATACTGAAAGCTAGCAATATGACAGACAAGTCCAATATGTTCATATACAGAGAGCTACCTACTTGGCAGATCAGTACAATATATCCATGTACAGAGAGCTAGCTACATGGTAGACGAGTCCAAAATGTCCATATACAGGAGCTAGCCACATGGCAGGGTAGTGCCACATTTCCATATACAGAGAGAGTTCTAGCTACAAGGCAGATGAATCCAAGTTGTCTATATACAGATATCTAACTACACGACAGGGTAATGCAACATTTCCACATACAGAGTTCTAGCAACATGGTAGATGTGTTGAACGTATCCATATACTGAGTGCTAGCTACTTTGCAGAGTAGTCCAACATATCCATATTCAGAGTAATAGTTACATGGCAGATGTGTCCAACATGTCCATATACTGAGAGCCACCTACATGTCAGACAATTCAAATATGTTCATATACAGAGAGCTATATATGATACTTGGCACATCAGTCCAATTTATCCATGTACATAAGAGCTAGCTATGTGGTAGATGAGTCCAAAATGTCCATATACCGAGAGCTAGAAAAATGGCATGGTAGTGCAACATTTCCAGATACAGAGTTCTAGATACAAAGCAGATGAGTCCAACTTGTCTATATACAGAGATCTAATTACATGGCAGGGTAGTGCAAAATTTCCATATACAGAGTTCTTGCAGCATGGCAGATGTGTCCAACATGTCCATACACTGAGAGCCACCTACATGGCAGAGAATTTCAATATGTTCATGTACAGAGAGCTACCTACTTGACAGATCAGTCCAACATATCCCTGTACAGAGAGGTAGCTACATGGCAGACGAGTCCACAATGTCCATATGCAGAGAGCTAGCTACATTGCAGGGTAGTGTAGCATTTCCATACACAGAGATCTAGGAACAAGTCAGATGAGTCCAACTTGTCTATATATAGAGAGCTAGATACGTGGCAGAGTAGTGGAACATTTCCATATACAGAGATGTAGATACATGGCAGATGTGTCCAACGTGTCCATACACTGAGAGCTAGCTACATGGCAGAGCAGTCTAACATGTCCATATATATGTACTAGCTACATGTCGGATGAGTCCAACATGTTCATATATTGATAACTAGCTACATGGCATACAAGTCCAATATGTTCATATACAGAGAGCTACCTACTTGGCAGATTAGTCCAACATATCCTTGTACAGAATGTTAGTTACATGGCAGACAAGTTCAAAATATCCATATACAGAGAGCTGGCTACATGGCAAGGTAGGGGAACATTTCCACATACAGTGTTCGAGCTACAAGGCATATATATTAGTCCAAATTGTCTATATACAGAGAGCTAGCTATATGGCAGAGTAGTCAAACATTTCTATATGTAGAGTTCTAGGTACATTGCAGATGTGTCCAACGTGTCCATAAACTGAGAGCCTCCTACATGGCAGACCAGTCGAATATGCTCATATGCAGAGAGCTAACTACTTGGCAGATCAGTTCAACATATCCATGTGCAGAGAGCTTGCAACATGGCACACAATTCCAAAATTTCCATATACAGAGAGCTAGCTACATGGTAGGGTAGTGCAATATTTCCATATACCGAGTTCTAGTTACATGCCAGATGTGTCAAAGGTGTTCATATACAGAGAGATACCTACATGGCAGACAAGTCCTAAATGTTCATACATAGAGAGCTATCTACTTTGCAAATCAGTCCAACATATCTAGGTACAGAGAGCTAGCTACATGGCAGACGAGTCAAAAATGTCCATACACAGGGAGATAGCTACATGGCAGAGTAGTACAACATTTTCATATATAGTGTTCTAGCCACATGGCAGATGTGTCCAATGTGTCCATATACTGAGAGCCACCTACAGGTCAGAGAAGTCTTATATGTTCATATACAGAGAGCAACTTATTGGCAGATCATTGCAACATATCCATATAAAGAGAGCTAGCTACATGGCAGGGTAATGAAACATTTCTATATACCAAGTTCTAGGTACAAGGCAGAAGAGTCCAACTTGTCTATATACAGAGAGCTAGCTACATGACAGAGTAGTGCACCATTTCCATATAGAGTTCTAGATATATGGCAGATTTGTCCAACGTGCCATACACTGAGAGTTAGCTATATGACAGAGCAGTCCAACAAGTCCATATACAGAGTACTAGCTACATGGCAGATGAGTCCAACATGTACATATACTGAGAACTAGCTACGTGGAAGACAAGTCCAATATGTTCATAAACAGTGAGCTACCTACTTCACAGATCAGAGAAACATATCCATGTATAGAGAGATAGATACATGGCAGAAGAGTCCAAAATGCCCATATACAGAGAACTAGCTACATGGCAGGTTAGTGTAACATTTCCATATACAGAGTTCTAGCTACATGGCAGATGTGTACACATTGTCCAAATATTGAGAGCTACCTAAATGGCATACAAGTCCAATACGTACATATACGAAGAGCCACCTTCTTGGCAGATCAATCCAACATATACATGTACAGAGAGCTAGCTACATGGCAGACAAGTCCAAAATGTCCATATACAAAGGGTTAACTACATGGAAGCGTAGTGAAACATTTCCATATACTGACTTCTAGGTATATGGCAGATGTGTCCCATGTGTCCATTCACTGAGAGCTAGCTATGTGGCAGAGCAGTCCAACATGTCCATATACACTGTTCAAACTACATGTTGGATGAGTCCAACCTGTCCATATTTTGAGAGATAGCTGCATGGCAGACAAGTCCAATATGTCCATATACAGAGAGCTAGCTAACTTCTTGACAGATCACTCCAACATATTGATGTAGAGAAAGATATTTACATGGCAGAGGAGTACAAAATGTCCATATATAGAGAGCTAGCTTCATGGCAAGGTAGGGCAACATTTCCATATACAGCTTTCTGACTACAAGGCATATGAGTCCAAATTAGCTATGTACAGAGAGCTAGCTACATGGCAGAGAACTGCAACGTGTCCATATTCAGAGTTCTAGCTACATGGCAGATGTGT
>NW_006409046.1:205463-208764 GCF_000296735.1 Chrysochloris asiatica | reverse complement strand
CAGCGGTTCGAAACTACCAGCTGCTCCGCTGGAGAAAGATGAGGCTTTCTACTCCCGTAAAGATTTACACCCTCAGAAACCCTATACAGGTTCGCTTTGTGTCTGAACCGACTCGATGGCACATAACAATAACAACAATAACAGCTACATTGCAGGGTAGTGCAACATTTCTATATACAGAGTTCTCGGTACAAGGCAGATGAGTCCAACTTGTCTATATACAGAGAGCTAGCTACGTGGCAGAGTAGTGCAACACTTCCATATACAGAGTTCGAGCTACATGGCAGATGTGTTCAATGTGTCCATATACTTAGAGCTAGCTATACGGCAGACAAGTCCAATATGTTCATATACAAAAAGCTAACTACTTGGCAGATCAGTCCAAAATATCCATGTACACAGAGCTATCTACATGGCACATGAGTCTAAAATTCCCATATACAGAGAGCTAGCTACATGGCATGGTAGTGCAACATTTCCATATACAGAGTTCTGGCTACAAGGCAGATGAGTCCAACTTGTCTATATATAGAGATCTAACTACATGGCAGAGTAGTGCAACATTTTCATATACACAGTTCTAGAACTTGTCAGAGGTGTCCAACATGTCCATATATACACGGCTAACTACTTAGCAGATCTATCCAACATATCCATGTACAGAGCGCTAGCTACATGGCAGCAGAGTCAAAAATGTCCATATAGAGATCTAGCTACATTCCAGCGTAGTGCATCTTTTCCGCATACAGAGTTCTAGGTACAAGGCAGATGAGTCCAACTTGTCTACATGCAGAGAGCTAGCTACATGGCTGAGTAGTGCAAAACTTCCATATACAGAGTTCTAGCTACATGGCAAATGTGTCCAATGTGTCCATATATTGAGAGCCAAATACATGGCAGACAAGTCTAATATGTTCATATACAGAGTGCTATCTATTTGGCAGATCAGTCCAAAATATCCATGTACAGAGAAGTAGCTACATGGCAGATGAGTCCACAATGTCCATATACAGAGAGCTAGCTACATAGCATGGTAGTGCAACATTTCCATATACAGAGTTCCAGCTACAAAGCAGATGAGTCTAAGTTGTCTATATACAATGAGATAGCTACATTGCAGGGTAGTGCAATATACAGGGTTCTAGGTAAATGGCAGTTGTGTCCAACGTGTCCATATAATGAGAGATAGCTACATGGCAGAGAAGTCCAACATGTCCATATACAGAGTACTAGCTATATGGCAGATGAGTCCAACATGTCCATATACGGAGAGCTAGCTACATGGTAGAGTAGTGCAACATTTCCATATACAGAGTTTTAGCTACATGGTAGATGAGTCCAACGTGTCCATATACTAAAAGCAAGCTACAAGGCACATGGATCCAACATGTTCATACAAGATAGCTGGCTACATGGCTGATGAGTCCAACATGTCCATAGACAGACCTAGCTACATGGCAGACAAGTCCAGTATCTTCATATAAAGAAAGCTACCTACATGCCTGATAAGGGCAACATATACACACTCAGAAAGCGAGTACATGTCAAAAGAATCCAAAATGTCCATATACAGAAAGCTAGCTAAACGGCAGGATAGTGCTACATTTCCATATACAGAGTTTTAGCTAAATGTCAGATAAATCCAACATGGCCATATTTTGAGAGCTAACTACAAGGCAGAGCAGTCCAACATGTCCATATACAGAGTACTAGCTACAAGGCAGATGAATCCAACATGTCCATATACTTAGGGCTAGCTACATGGCAGAATAGCCCAACAAGTCCATATACAGAGCTCTAGCTACATGGCAGATGAGTCCAACGTGTACATATACAGAGAGCTAACTACATGGCAGAGTAGTGCAACGTTTTCATATACAGAGTTCTAGCTACAAGGCAGATGAGTTCAAAATGTTCATACGCAGAGAGCTAGCTACATGACTGATAAGTCCAACATGTCCATACACAGAAAGTAGCTACATAGCAGATGAGCCCAACATGTTTATTTACAGAGTTCTAGCTACATGGCAGATGAGTACGGGTCTATATAAAGAGAGCTAGCTACATGGTAGAGTAGGGCAACATTTCCATATAAAGGGTTCTAGATACATGGCAGATGAGATCAATGTGTCCATATACAGTGAGCTAGCTACAATGCAGAGTAGTGCAACATTTCCATATACAGAGTTCTAGCTCCATGACAGATGAGTCCAACGTGTGCATATACTGAGAGCTAGCTACATGGCAGATTAGTCCAACATGACAATATACTGAGTTCTAGCTACATGGCAGATGAGTCCAACATGTCCAAATACTGAGAGTTAGCTTTATGGGAGAAGAGTCCAACATGTGTACATTTTGAGGGCTAGCTACAAGGCAGATGAGTCCAACTTGTTCATACACAGATATCTGGCTACATGGCAGATGCGTCAAACATGTCCATATACTGGGAGTTAGCTACGTGACACATGAGTCCAACATATGAATATTGAGAGGGCTTGCTACATGGCAGACAAGTCCGATATCTTCATATACAGAGAGCTACCTACATGGCAGATCAGTCCGTCATTTCCATGTACAGAGTGCTAGCTACATGGCAGATGAGTACAAAATGTTCATATACAGAGAGCTAGCTACATGGCAGAGTAGTGCAACATTTACATATACAAAGTTCTAGCTACTTGGCAGATAAGTCCAACGTCTCCATATACAGACAGCCAGATACATGGCAGAGTAGTGCAACATTTCCATATACTGAGAGCTAGTTAAATGGCAGAGTAGTCCAACATGTCTATATACAAATTTCTAGCTACATGGCTGATGATTCCAACATGTCCAAATACTGAGAGTTTGCTTCAAGGGAGATGAGTGCAACATGTGTATATTTTGATGGCCAGCTACAATGCATATGAGTCCAACTTGTTCATACACGGAGAGCTGGCTACATGGTATATGAGTCCAACATGTCCATATACTGGGAGTTAGCAACCTGGCAGATGAGTCCAACATACAAATATTTTGAGTGCTATCTACATGGCAGAAAAAAGTCCAATATTTTGATATACAGAGAGCTAACTACATAGCAGATCAGTCCATCATATCCATGTACAGAGTGCTAGCTACATGGCAGACGAGTAAAAAATGTCCATATACAGAGAGGACGCCACATGGAAGAGCAGTGCAACATATCCATATACAGAGTTCTAGCTACATGGCCGATGAGTCCAACATGTCTATATACTGAGAGTTAGCTACATGCCAGATCAGTCCTACATATGTATATTTAGATGGCTAGCTACAA
>NW_006409046.1:201775-202933 GCF_000296735.1 Chrysochloris asiatica | reverse complement strand
ACTCATCTGCCATGTAGATAGTACTCTGTATATGGAAATGTTGGACTCATCTGCCATGTAGCTAGCTGTCAGCATATGTACATGTTGGAATCTTCTGCCATGTAGCTAGCTCTCTGTATTTGGACAAGTTAGACTCCGCAGCCATGTAGTGAACTCTCTCTGTATGAATACATTATACTCAACTACCTTGTAGCTAGTCCTCTATATATACACATGTTTGATTCATCTGCTATGTAGCAAACTCTCAGTATAGGGATATGTTGGACTAATCTGACATGAAGTACTCTGTAAATGGACATGTTGGACTCATCTGCCATATAGCTAGAACTCTGTATATGGAAATGTTTCACTAATCTGTCATGTAGCTAGCTTTCTGTATATGGACATTTTGCACTTGTCTGTCATGTATGTAGCTCACTGTGCAAGGATAGGTTTCGACTGATCTGCCATGTAGGTAGCTCTCTGTATTTGAACATATTAGTCTTGTCTGCCATGTAGCTAACTTTTTGTATATGCACATGTTGGACTCCTCTGCCATATAGCTAGAACTCTGTATATGGAAATGTTTCACTACTCTGTCATGTAGCTAGCTCTCTGTATATGGACATGTTGGCCTCATCAGCCATGTAGCCAGCTCTCTGTGTATGAACATGCTGGTCTCATTTGCCTGGTAGCTAGCCCTCTAAATATTCACATTTGGACTCATCTGCCATTTAGGTAACTCTCAGTATATGGACATGTTGTTCTACTCTGCCATGTAGGTAGCTCTCATAATATGAACTAGGACTCAGCTGCCATGTAGCTAGAACTCTGTATATGGAAATGTTGCATTACTCTGCCATGTAGCTGGCTCTCAGTACATGGACATTTTGTACTTGTCTACTATGGAGATAGCTCTCGGTGCATGGATATGTTGGACTGATCTGCAATGTAGGTACCTCTGTGTATATGAACACAGAGGGCTTGTGTACCGTGTGGCTGGCTCTCTCTATATGGACATGTTGGATTCATCAGCCATGTAGCCAGCTGTCTCTGTATGAACATGTTGGAATCATCTGACTTGTAGCTAGTCCTCTATATATACACATGTTGGACTCATCTGCCATGAATCTAACTCTCAGTATATGGACATGTTGGACTCATCTGCCATGTAGCTAG
>NW_006409046.1:190334-200230 GCF_000296735.1 Chrysochloris asiatica | reverse complement strand
AGCTAGCCCACTAAATATTCATATGTTGGACTCATCTGCCATGTAGCTAACTCTCAGTACATGGAAAAGTTGGACTTATCTGCCATGTAGCTAGTACTCTGTATATGGGCATGTTGGACTACTCTGCCATGTAGTTAGCTCTCTATACATGGACACATTGGATTCATCTGCCATGTAGCTAGAACTCTGTATATGGAAATGTTGCACTACTCTGCCATATAGCTAGCTCTCTATACATGGATACATTGGATTCATCTGCCATGTAGCTAGAACTCTGTATATGGAAATGATGCACTACTCTGCCATGTAGCTAGTACTCTGTATATGTACATGTTGGACTACTCTGCCATGTAACTAGCTCTCTGTATATGGACATTTTGGGATTGTCAGCCATGTGGCTACCTCTCTGTACATGCATATGTTGGACTGATCTGCCATGCACGTAGCTCTTTGTATATGAACATATTGGACTTGTTTCCCATGTAGGTAGCACTCTGTATATAAAGATATTGGACTGATCTGCCAAGTAGACAGCTCTCTGTGTATGAACAAGTTGGTTTAATGTGCCTTTTAGCTAGCAATCTAAATATGCACATGTTGGACTTATCTCCCATGAAGCTAAATCTCAGTATACGGACATGTTGGATTAATCTGCCATGTAGCTATAACACCATATATGAACATGTTGGACTACTCTGCCATGTAGCTAGCGCTCTGCATATGAAGATATTGGACATGTCTGCCATGTCGCTAGCTTTCAATATATGGATTTGATGGAGTCATCTGCCATGTAGCTAGTATTATGCATATGGACATGATGGAGTACTCTGCTATGTATCTAGCTCTCATAAATGGACATATTGGACTACTCTACCATTTAGCTAGAACTCTGTATATGGAAAGGTAGAACTACACCACCATGTAGCTAGCGCTCTGTATATGGACATTTTGGACTCATCTGTCAATTATCTAGCACTCTGCACATGGACATGATCTGCTATATAGGTAGCTCTCTGTATATGAAGATATTGGACTTGTCTTCCATGCAGTTAGCCCTCTGAATATACATATGTTGGACTCATCTGTCACATAGCTAACTCTAAGTGTATGCACATGTTGGACTCATCTGCCATGTAGCCTGCTCTCTCTGTATGATCATGCTGAAATCATCTGCCCTGTAGCTAGACCTCTAAATATACATATGTTGGACTCATCTGCCATGTAGCTAACTCTCAGTATATAGACATGTAGGACTCATCAGCCATGTAGCTAGAACTCTGTATATGGACATGTTGGACTACTCTGCCATGTAGCTAGTTCTCTATAGAGGAACACGTTGGAATCATCTGCTATGTAGCTAGAACTCTGTATGTGGAAATTTTGAACTATTCTGCCATGTAGCTAGCTCTCTGTACATGGACACATTGGACTCATCTGCCATGCAACAAAAACTCTTTGTATGAAAATGTTGGACTCTTCTGACATGTAGCTAGATCTCTGCATATGGACATTTTGGAATCGTCAGCCATGTAGATAGCTCTCTGTGCATGGATATGTTAGACTGATCTGGCATGTAAGTATCTCTCTGTATATGAAGATATTGGACTTGTCTGCCATGTAGCTAATCCTCTAAATATACATATGTTGGACTCATCTGCCAAGTAGCTAATTTAAAGCGTATGGACATGGTGGACTCATCTGCCATGTAACTAGCTCTCTGTGTATGGATATGCTGGACTCATCTGTCTTCTAGCTAGCCATCTAAATATACATATGTAGGACTGATCTGGCATGTAGCTAACTCTCAATATATGGACATGTTGGACTCATCGGCCATGTATCTAGAACACTGTATATGGACATTTGAACTACTCTGCTTTGTAACTAGCTCTCAGTATATGGACATGTTGTACTCACCTGACATGTAGCTAGAACTCCGTATATGGACATGTTGGATTACTCTGCCATGTAGCTAGAATTCTGTATACAGAAATGTTGCACAACTCTTCCATGCAGCTAGCTCTCTGTATATGGACATTTTGGACTAGTCTGCCAAGTAGCTAGCTCTCTGTACACGAATATGTTGGACTGATCTTCCATGTAGGTAGTTCTCTGCATAGGCACATGTTAGACTTGTCTGCCATTTAGCTAGGTCTCTGTATATGGACATGTTGGACTCGTCTGCCATGCGCCCAGCTCTCTCTGTATGAATACGTTGGACTCATCTGCCTTGTACTTGTTCTCTTTATATACACATGTTGGACTCATCTGCCATGTAGCTAATACTCAGTATATGTACATGTTGGGCTCATCTGCCATATAGCTAATACTCTGTATATGGACAGGTAGGACTATTCTGTCATGTAGCTAGCTCTCAGATTATGGACACCTTGGAATCATCTGCCATGTAGCTACTACTCTGTATATGGAAATGTTGAACTACTCTGCCATGTAGCTAGCTCTCTGTATATGGACAATTTAGACTCCTCAGTCCAACATATCCATGTACATGGATATGTTGGACTGATCTGACATGTAGGTAGCTCTCTGTATATGAAGATATTGAACTTTTCTGCCATGTAGCTAGTTCTCAGTATATGGACATGATGGAGTCATCAGCCATGTAGCTAGTACTATGCATATGGACATGTTGGAGTACTATGCTATGTATCTAGCTCTCATAAATGGGCATGTTGGACTGCTCTGCCATTTAGCTAGGACTCTGTATATGGAAATGTTGGACTACTCTGCCATGTAGTTACCTCTCTGTATATGCACACGTTGGACTTATCTGCCATGTAGCTAGAACTCTGTATATGGACATGTTGGACTCCTCTGCCATGTAGCCAGTTCTCTGTGTATGAACATGTTGGATTCATCTGCCTTGTAGCTAGCCATCTAAATATACATATTTAAGACTGTTCTGGCATGTAGCTAACTCTCAGTATATGGACATGTTGGACTACTCTGCTATGTAGCTATCTCTCAGTACATGGACACGTCGGAGTTACCTGACATGTAGCTAGGACTCTGTATATGGACATGTTAGACTACTTTGCCATGAAGCTAGCTCTCAGTATATAAACACCTTGGACTACTCTGCCATGTAGCTAGAACTCTGTATATGGAAATTTTGCACTACACTTCCATGTAGCTAGCTCTCCGTATATGCACATTTTGGACTCATCTGCCATGTAGCTATGTCTCTGTGCATGGATATGATGGGTTGATCTGACATGTAGGTAGCTCTCTGTATATTAACATACTGGACTGCTCTGTATTGTAGATAGCTCTCAGTACATGGACATGATGGACTCATTAGCCATGGAGCCAGCATTCTGTGTATGAACATTATGTACTCATCTGTGTTGTAGCTGGCCCTCTAAATAAAAACCTGTTGGAATAAACTTGCATGTATCTAACTCTCAGTATATGGACATGTTGGACTCATCTGCCATGTAGCTAGTACTCTGTATATGGACTTTTTGACTACTCTGCCATGGAGTTAGCTCTCTGTTCATGGGTATGTTCAACTGAACTGCCATGTATGTAGCTCTCTGTATAGGAACATATTGAACTTGTCTGTCTTGTAGGTAGCTCTAAGTATATGGACATGTTGCACTCATCAGCCATGGAGCCTGCATTCTGTGTATGAGAATGTCGGACTCACCTGCCTTGTAGCTCATCCTCTCTATATACACATGTTGGAAACAACTGCCATGTAGCTAGTACTCTGTATACGGACATGTTGGACTATTATGCCATGTAGCTAGCTCTCAGTATATGGACACGTTGGACTCATCTGCCATGTATCTAGAATTCTGTATATGGAAATGTTGCACTGCTCTGCCATGTAGCTAGATCTATGTATATGGACATGTTGGTATTGTCAGCCATGTAGCTAGCCCTCTGTGCATGGATATGTTAGACTGATCTGACATATAGGTAGCTCTCTGTATATGAAAATATTGTATTCATCTGCCATGAAGCCAGCACTCCGTGTATGAACAAGTTGGTCTCATCTGCCTTGCTGCTAGCCCTCTAAATATACACATTTTGGACTCATCTCCCATGAAGCTAACTCTCAGTATATGGACATGTTGGACTCATCTGCCATGGAGCTAGAACTCTGTGTATGGACATGTTGGACTACTCGGGCACATTGGACAAATCTGCCATGTACCTAGAACTCTGTATATGGGAATGTTGCACTACTCTAACTTGTAGCTAGCTCTCTGTACATAAACAAGTTGGACTTATCTGCCTGGTAGCTAGAACTTTGTATATGAAAATGTTGCACTACCCTGCCATGCTGCCAGCTCTCAGTATACTGACACGTTGAACACATCTGCCATGTAGCTAGTACACTGCTCAGCCATGTAGCAGGCTGTCTATAGATAGACAAGTTGGACTCATCTGCTTTGTAGGTAAATCTCTGTATATGGAAATATTGCACTACACTGTCTTTGTATATGGACATTTTGTAGTCGTCAGTCATGTAGGTAGCTTTCTGTACATGAATATGTTGGACTGATCTGCCAAGTAGGTAGCTCTCTGTATATGAGCATATTGGACTTGTCAGTCATGTAGCTAACTCTCAGTATATGGACACCTTGCACACATCTGCCATGTAGCTAGAGCTCTATATATGGAAATGTTGCAATACACTGGCATGTAGCAAGCTCTTTGTATATATAGAAGTTGGACTTATCTGCCTTGTAGCGCGAACTCTGTATATGGAAATGTTACACTACCCTGCCATGTAGCTTTCTCTCTGTATATGGACATTTTGGACTCGTTAGCCATGTATCTAGCTCTCTGTACATGGATATGTTGAACTGATCTGGCAAGTACTTAGCCCTATTTATATGAACATGTTGGATTTCTCTGTCATGTAGGTACCTCTCAATTTATGGACACCTTGGACACATTTACCATGTAGCTAGATTTCTGTATATGGAAATGTTGCACTACACTCTCATGTAGCTAGCTCTCTGTATATGGACATTTTAGTCTCATCTGCCATGTAGCTAGCTCTCAGTATATGTTATCCTGATCTGCGAAGTAATTAACTCTCTGTACATGAACATATTGGACTTATCTGCCATAAAGCTAGCTCTTATTATATAAACACATTGGACTCATTTGCCATGTAGCTTGAAAACTGTATATGAAAATGATTCACTACTCTGCCATGTAGCTGGCTCTCAGTGTATGGAAACCTTGAACACATCTGCCATGTAGCTAGAATTCTGTATATGGAAATACTGCACTACCCTGCCACTCAGGTAGCTCAATGTATATGGACATTTTGGACTCATCTGCCTTTTATCTAGCCCTCTAAATATACACATGCTGGACTCATCTTCCAAGTATCTAATTCTAAGTATATGGACATGTTGGGATCATCTGCCATGTTGCTAGTACTCTGTATATGCACATTTTGGACTGATCTGCCATGTAGCTAGCTCTGTGTACAAGGATATGTCGGACTGATCTGCCAAGTAGGTAGGTCTCTAGATATGAATATATTGAACTTGAGTGCCATGTAGCTAGCTCTCAGTATATGGAAAAGTGGTACACATCTGCCATGTAGCTTGAACTCTGAATATGGACATGTTGGAGTATTCTGCCATGTAGCTAACTCTCTGTATATAGACAATTTTGATTCATATGCCGTGTAGCTAGAACTCTGTATATGGAAATGTTGGCCTACTTTGCCATGTATATGGACATTTTGGATTTGTCTGCCATGTAGCTAACTCTCTGAACATGGATATGTTGGACTGACCTGCCAAGTAGGTAGCTCTCTGTATATGAACATATAGTACTTGTCTGCCATGTAGCTAGCTCTCAATATATGGACATGTTGGACTCATCTGACATGTACCTAGTACCCTGTATATGGATATTTTGGACTGCTCTGCCATGTAGCTAGCCTTCAGTATATGGAAACATTGCACACATCTGTCATGTATATAGATCTCTGTATATGGAAATGTTCCACTACCATGCCATGTAGCCTGCTCTCTGTATAAGGACATTGTGGACTTGTCTGCCATGTATCTAGCTCTCTGTACATGGATATGTTTGACTGATCTGCGAAGTAGGTGGCTCTCTGTATATGAATGCATTGTACTTGTATGCCATATAGGTAGCTCTCAATATATGGACACCTTGTACACAACTGACATGTAGCCACAACTTTTTATATGGAAATGTTGCACTACCCTGCCTTGTATCTAGATCTCTGTATATGAACCTTTTGGACTTGTCTGCCATGTAGCTAGCTCTCTATGCATGGATATGTTACACTGATCTGTGAAGTAGGTAGCTCTCTGTTAAAGAACATATAGGATCTGTCTGCCATGTAGCTAGTTCTCAGCATATGGACATGTTGTACTCATCTGCCATGTAGCTAGTACTCTGTATACGGACATGTTTGATTGCTCTGCCATGTAGCTAGCTTTCAGTGTATGGACACGTGGGACACATCTGCCATCTACCTAGAAACCTGTATATGGAAATGTTGCAATACTTTGTCATGCAGCCAGCTCTCTGTATATAGACAATTTGGAATCGTTTGCCTTGTAGCTAGAACTCTATATATGGAAATGTTTCATTACCCTGCCATGTAGCTAGCTCTCTATATATGGGCATTTTGGATTCGTCTGCCATATAGCTAGGTCTCTGTACATGGATATGTTGGACTTATCTGCCAAATAGGTAGTTCTCTGTATATGATCATATAAGACATGTCTGCCCTGTAGGTGGCTAACAGTATATGGAAACGTTGGACACATCTGCCATATAGCTACTACCCTGAATATTGACATGTTGGACTATTCTGCCATGAAACTACCTCTCAGTATATGAACATGTAGCACTTGTCTGCCATGTCGGTAGCTCTCTGTATATGAACACCTCTGACACATCTGCCATGTAGCTAGAACTCTGTATATGGAATTGTTTCAATACCCCGCCTTGAGTTTACATCACTATATATAGACAAGTTAGACTGATCTACCTTGTACCTAGAAATCTGTATATGGAAATGTTACATTACCCTGCCATGTAGCTAGCTCTCTGTATATGGACATTTTAGACTCATCTTCCATGTAGCTAGATCTCTTATATTGATATGTTGGACTGATCTGCCATGTAACTAGTACCCTGTATATGAACATATTAGACTTGTCTGCCATGTAGCTTGCACTCAAAATATGGACATGTTGGACTCTTCTGATATGTGGCTAGTACCCTGTATATGGATTGTTGGACTTCTGTATCATGTAGCTAGCTCTCAGTGTATGGACAAATTTCACACATCTGACATGTACCTAGAACTCTGTAATGGAAATGTTGCACTACTCTGCCATGTAACTAGCTCTCTCTATATAGACAAGTTGGACTTATCTGCCTTGTACATAGAACTCTGTATATGGAAATGTTGCACTTCTCTGCCATGTAGCTAGCTCTCTGTATATGGACATTTGGGACTCTTCTGCCATGTAGCTAGCTCTCTGTACATGAATATGGTGAACTGATCTTCCAAGTAGGTAATTCTCTGTATATGAACATATTGGATTTGTCTGACATGTAGCCAGCTCTCAATGCATGGACACGTTGGACACATCTGCTATGTACTTAGAGGTCTGTATATGGGTATGTTGCAATACTCTGCCATGTAGCTAGCTCTCTATAGATAGACAAGTTGGACTCATCTGCTTCATAGCTAGAACTCTATATATGGAAATATTGCACTACACTGCTATGCAGCTAGCTCTCTGTATATGGACATTTTGTATGCATCTGCCATGTAGCTAGCTCTCTGTACATGGATATGTTGGACTCATCTGCAAATAGGTACCTCTCTGTATATGAACATAATGGACTTGTCTGCCATGTAGCTGGCTCTCAGTATATGGACACGTTGGACACATCTGCCATGTAGCTAGAGCTCTGTATATGGAAATGTTGCACTACTCTGCCATGTAGCTACCTATCTTTATATAGACAAGTTGGATTCGTATGCCTTATAGCTAGAACTTTATATATGAAAATGTTGCACTACGCTGTCATGTAGCTAGCTCTCTGTATATGGACATTTTGTACTCGTCTGCCTTGAAGCTAGTTCTCTGTACATGGATATGTTGAGTTGATCTGCCAAGTAGGTAGCTCTCTTTATATGAACATACTGGACATGTCTGCCATGTAGCTAGCTCTAAGAATACGGACATGTCAGACTAATCTGAAATGTAGCTAGTACCCTCTATATGAACATGTTGGACTGCTCTGCCATGTAGCTAGCTCTCAGTGTATGGACACGTTGGACACATCTGTCATGTAGCTAGAATTCTGTATATGGAAATGTTGCATTATTCTACCATGTAGCTAGTTTTCTGTATGTGGACATGTTGGACTCACCTGCCTTGTACCTAGAAATGTGTATATGGAAATGTGGCACTACCCTGCCATGAAGCTATCTCTCTGTATATGGACATGTTGTACTCGTCTGCCATATACACGGATATGTAGGATTGATCTGCAAAGTAGGTAGCTCTCTATATATGAGCATATTGGACTTTTCTACCATGTATTTAGCTATCAGTGTATGGACACGTTGGACACATTTGCCATGTAGCTAGAACGCTGTATTTTGAAATGTTACATAAACATGCCATATACCTACCTCTCGTTATACGGACATTTTGGACTCTTCTGCCATGTAGCTAGCTCTCTATACATGAATATGTTGAACTGATTTGCCAAGTAGGTAGCTCTCCGTATATGAATATGTTGGACTTGTCTGCCATGTAGCTAGCTTTCTGTTTATGGACATTTTGGATTCGTCTGTCATGTAGCTAGCTCTCTGTATTTGAATATTTTGGACTTTTTCCATGTAGTCAGCTCTCTATACATGGATATGTTGGACTGATCTGAAAATACGTAGCTCTCTGTATATGAACATATTGGACTTGTCTGCAATGTAGTTCACTCTCAGTATACGGAAAACATGGACACATTTGTCATGTAGCAAGTACCCTGAATATGGACATTTTGGACTACTCTGCCATGTAGCGCACTATCATTATATGGACACGGTGGACACATCTGCCATGTAGCTAGAATTCTGTATATGGAAATGTTGCACTACCCTGCCATGTGGTTATCTCTCTGTATATAGATATGTTGGACTCATTTGCCTTGTAGGTAGAACTCTGTATTTGGAAATGTTGCACTACCTTACCATGTGGCTAGCACTCTGTATATGGACATTTTGGACTCGTCTTCCATGTATGTAGCTCTCTATACATGGATATGTTGGACTGATTACCAAGTAGGTACCTCCCTGTATATGAACATATTGGACTTTTCTTCCATGTAGGTAGCTCTCAATAATTGAACACTTTGGACACATCTACCACATAGCTAGAACTCTGTATATGGAAATGTAGAACTACTCTGCCATGTAGCTAGCTATCTGTATATGGACATTTTGGACTTGTCAGCCATTTAGCTAAATCTATGTACATGGATATGTTACATTGATCTGCTAATTAGGTTGCTCTCTGTATGTGAACATATTGGACTTGTCTGCCATGTAGTTAACTCTCAATATATGGACATGTTGGACTTATCTGCTATGTAGCTAATACCCTGTATATGGACATGTTTGACTGCTCTGCCATGTAGCTGGTTTTCATTGTATGGACACGTTGGACACATCTGCCATGTACCTAGAACTCTGTATATCGAAATGTTGCACTACTCTGCCATGTAGCTAGCTCTCTGTATATAAACAAGTTGGACTCATCTGCCTTGTAGCTAGAACTCTGTATATGGAAATGTTGCACTACACTGCCATGTAGCAAGCTCTCTGTATAGGGACAATT
>NW_006409046.1:183768-188479 GCF_000296735.1 Chrysochloris asiatica | reverse complement strand
AGGTAGCTCCCTGTATATGAACATATTGTAATTGTCTGTGATGTGGCTAGTTCTCAGTATATGGACACGTTGGACACATCTGCCATGTAGCTAGAACTCTGTACATTGAAATGTTGTATTACACTGTCATGTATATGAACATATTGTAATTGTCTGTGATGTGGCTAGTTCTCAGTATATGGACACATTGTACACATCTGCCATGTAGATAGTACCCTGAATATGGACATGTTAGACTACTCTGCCACGTAGCTAGTTCTCAATATATGGACTCATCTGCCTTGTAGGTAGAACTCTTTATATGGAAACGTTGCACTATTCTGCCATGTAGCTAGCTCTCTGTATATAGACAAGTTGAACTTATCTGACTTATAGCTAGAAATCTGTATATTGAAATGTTGCACTACACTTCCATGTACCTATCTCTCTGTATATGGCTATTTTGGTCTCTTTTGCCATGTAGCTAGCTCTCTGTCCATGGATATGTTGGACTGATCTGCCAAGTAGGTAGCTCTCTGTATATGAACATATTGGACTTGTCTGCCATGCAGCTAGTTCATAGAATATGGACACGTTGGACAAATGTGCCATGTAGCTAGAACCCTGTATATGAAAATGTTGCACTACTCTGACATTTATCTAGTTCTCTGTATATGGACATTTTGGACTCGTCTTCCATTTAGCTAGCTCTCTACATATGGACATTATGGACTCATCTGCCATTTACCTTGCTCTGTGTACGTGGATATGTTGGAATGATCTGCCAAATAGGTAGCTCTCTGTATATGAACATATTGGACTTGTCTGCAATGTAGGTAGTTCTCAATATATGGACACCTTGGACACATCTGCCTTGTAGCTAGAATTTTGTATATGGAAATGATGCACTATCCTGACATGTAGCTAGCTCTCTGTATATGGATGTTTTGGACTCATCTGCCATGAAGCTAGCTCTCTGTACGTGGATATGTTACAATGAGCTGCGAGGTAGCTAGCTCTCTGTATACGAACATATAGAACTTGTCTGCCATGTAGCTAGGTCTCAGTATATGAACACTTTGGAATCATTTGCCATGTAGCTAGAACTCTGTATACAGAAATGCAGCACTACCCTGCCATGTAGCTAGCTCTCTGTATATGGACATTTTGGACTCGTCTGCCATGCAGCTAGCTCTCTGTACATGCATATGTTGAACTGATCTGCCAAGTAGGTAACTCTTTGTATATGAACATATTGGACTTGTCTGTCATGTAGGTAGCTCTCAGTATATGGACATGTTGGACTCATCTGCCATATAGCTAGTACACTCTATATGGACATGTTGGCCTTCTCTGCCATGTAGCTAGCTCTCAGTTGGACACATCTGCCATTTAGCTAGTGTTCTGTATATGGAAATGTTCCAATACATTGCCATGTACCTAGCTCTGTGTATATAGACAAGTTGGACTCACCTGCCTTGTAGCGTGAACTCTGTATATGGAAATGTTGCACTACCCTACCGTGTAGCTAGCTCCCTGTATATGGACATTTTGGACTTGTTTGCCATGTAAATAGCTCTCTGTACATGGATGTGTTGGACTGATATGCCAAGTAGATAGCACTCTGTATATGAACATATGGGACTTGTCTGCCATGTAGCAAGCTATCAGTATATGTAGCTAGAATGCTGTATATGGAAATATTGCACTACTCTGCCATGTAGCTAGCTCTGTACACGTACTCCCAGTATATGGACACATTGGACACATCTTCCATGTATCTAGTACCCTGAATATGGACATGGTGGAATACGTTGCCATGTAGTTAGCTCTATGTATATGTACACGTTAGACACAAGTGCCATGCAGTTAGAACTCTATATATGGAAATGTTGCACTCGCTATCATGTAATCAAATCTCTATATATAGACAAGTTGGACTCATCTGCCTTGTAGCTAGAAATCTGTATAAGAAAATTTTGCACTACCATGTCATGTAGCAAGCTCTTTGTATATAGACATTTTGGATATGTCTGTCATGTAGCTAGCTCTCTGTACATGGATATGTTGAACTGATCTGCCAAGTAGGTAGCTCTCCATATATGAAGATATTGGACTTGTCTGCCATGTAGCTAGCTCTCAGTATATGGACATGTTGTACACATATGCCATATAGCTAGTATCTTGTATGTGGACATGTTGGACTGCTCTACCATGTAGCTATCTCTCAGTGTTTGACACGTTGGACACATCTGCCATGTACTTAACACTCTGTATATGGAAATGTTGCACTAATCTGCCATGTAGCTACCTCTCTGTATATGGACATTTTGGAATCGTTTGCCATGTAGCTAGCTCTCTGTATATGGACATTGTGGTCTCATCTGACATATATCTAGCTCTCTGTGCATGGATATTTTGGACACATCTGCCATGTAGGTAGCTCTCACAATATGGATATGTTGGACACATCTAGCACGTACCTATAAGTCTGTATATGGAAATGTTGCACTACACTGCCATGTAGCTAGGTCTCTGTATATGGATATTTTTGACTCATCTGCCATGTAGCTAGCTCTCTTTGCATGGATATGTTGGACTGATCTGCCAAATAGGTAGCTCTCTGTATATGAACATATTGGACTTGTCTGCCATGTAGGTAGCTCTCAGTATATAGACAAGATGGACTCATCTGCTTTGTAGCTTGAACTCTGTATATGGACATGTTGCACAACTATGCCATATAGCTCCTTTCAGTATATGGACCTGTTGGACTCATCTGCAATGAAGCTAATACCCTGTATATGGACATGTTGGACTACTCTGCTATGTAGTTAGCTCTGAGCATACGGACACTTTCGACACATCTTCCATGTAACTAGAACTCTGTATATGGAAAAGTTGCACTACCCTGCCATGTAGCTAGATCTCTGTATATGGACATTTTGGACTTGTCTAACATGTAGCTAGCTCTCTGTGCATGGATATTTTGGACTGATCTGCCATGTAGGTAGCTCTCAGTATATGGACATGTTGGACACATCTGCCATGTCCTAGAACTCTGTATATGGAAATGTTTCAGTATTCTGTCATGTAGCTAGCTTTCTGTATATAGACAAGTTGGGCTCATCTGCCTTGTACCTAGAACTCTGTAAATGGAAATATTTTAATACCCTGCCATGTAGCTAGTTCTCTTTATAAGGACATTTTGGACTCTTCTGCCATATAGCTAGCTCTCTGTACATGGATATGTTTGACTGATCTGCCAAGTAGGTAACTCTATGTATATGAACATATTGGACTTGTCTGCCATCTAGCTAGCTCTCAGTATATGGGCACTTTAGAAACATCAGCTATAAAGCTAGAACCCTAAATATGGACATGTTGGAGTAGTCTGCCATGTAGCTAGCTCTCTGTATATTGACAGTTTGTATGCATCTGTCTTGTAGCTACAACTCTGTATATGGAAATGTTGTACTTCCCTGCCATGTATCTTCCTCTCTGTATATGGACATTTTGGACTCGTTTGCCATGTATCTCGCTCTCTGTACATGGATATATAGGACTGTTCTGCCAAGTAGGCAGTTCTCTGTATATGAACATATTCGACTTGTCTGCCAGGAAGCTAGCTCTCAGTATATGGACATGTTGGACACATCTGCCATGTAGCTAGAACTCTGTATATGGAAATGTTGCACTACCCTGCCATGTAGTTAGCTGTTTGTATATATCCAAGTTGGACTCATCTGCCTTGTAGCTAGAAATCTGTGTATGGTAATGTTGCACTTCTCCAGCCATGTCGCATCTACCTCTCTATATATGAACATATTGGATTTGTGGGCCTTGTAACTAACTCTCATTATATGGACATGTTGGACTCATCTGTCCTGTAGCTAGTATCCTGTATATGGACATATTGGACTACTTTGCCATGTAGCTAGCTTTCAGTATATGGACATGTTGGACACATCTGCCATGTAGATAGAACACTGTTTATGGAAATGTTGCACTACTCTTCCATGTAGCTAGCTCTCTGGATATAGACAAGTTGGACACATCTGCCATGTAGCCAGAATGTGTTTATGGAAATGTTGCACTACTCTGCCATGTAGCTAGCTCTCTGTATGTGGACATTTTGGACTTGTCTGCCATGTAGCTAGCTCTCTGTACATAGATATGTTGGACTGATCTACCAAGTAGGTAGTCCTCTGTATATGAACATATTGGACTTCTCTGCCTTGTATCTAGCTCTCAGTATATGGACACGTTGGACACATCTGTCGTGTACCTAGAACTCTGTATATAGAAATGTTGTACTATGCTGCCATGTAACTAGCTCTATGTATATGAATATATTGAACTTGTCTGCCATGTAGCAAGCTCTGCGTATATGAACGTATTGGACTCAATTTGCCAGTTAGCTAATATTCTTTATATGGACATGTTGGACTACTCTGCCATGTAGCTAGCTCTTAATATATGAACACTTTGGACTTATCTACCATGTAGCTTCAACTCTGTATATGGAAAAGACGCACTACACTGCCATGTAGCTAGCTCTCTGTATATGGACATTTTGGTCTTGTCTGACATATATCTAGCTTACAGTGCATGGATATTTTGGACAGACCTGCCATGTAGGTAGCTTTCAGAATATGAATATGTTGGACACATCTAGCACGTAGCTAGAAGTCTGTACATGGAAATGTTGCACTATCCTGCCATGTAGCTA
>NW_006409046.1:179940-182704 GCF_000296735.1 Chrysochloris asiatica | reverse complement strand
CTCGAACTCTGTATATGGAAATGTTGCACTACCCTGCCATGTAACTAGCTCTCTGAATGTGACCATATTGAAATTGTCTGCCATGTAGCTAGCTCTCCGTATATGGCCATGTTGGATTCATTTGCCATGTTGTTTTTAGCCTGTATATGGACATGATGGACTACTCTGCCATATAGCTAGATTTTAGTGTATGGATACGTTGGACACATCTGCCATGTAGCTAAAACTCTGTATATGGATATGTTGCACTACCTGCCATGTAGCTAGCTCTCTTCATATGAATATATTGGACTTGCCTGCCATATAGCTTGCTCTCAGTATTTGGATATGTTGCACTCAACTGCCATGTAGCTGGTCCCCTGTATATGGAAATGTTGGACTACTCTGCCATGTAGATAGCTGTCAGTATATGGACACGTTGGAAACATCTGCCGTATAGCTCAAACTCTGTATAAGGAAATTTTGAACTACCCTGACAATTTGGTCACTCTTTGTATATGAACATATTGGATTTGTCTGCCATGTAGCTAGCTCTCTGTATATGCACATTTTGGACTCTTCTGCCATGTGACTAGCTCTCTGTCCATTGATATTTAGGACAGATCTGCCGTGTAGTTAATTCTCAGTATATGGGCATGTTGGACACATCTGCCATGTAGTTACCTTTCTGTATCTAGTACCCTGTACATGGAAATGTTGCGTTACTCTGCCATGTAGCTAGCTATCTGTATATAAACAAGTTGGACTCATCTGCCTTGTAGCTAGAGCTCTGTATATGTAAATGTTTCCCTACCCTGCCATGTAACTAGCTCTCTGTATATGGACATTTTAGACTCGTCTGCCATGGAGTTAGCTCTCTGAACTTGGAAATGTTAGACTGAGCTGCCAAGTAGGTAACTCTCTGTATATGAACATATTGGATTTGTCTGCCACATAGCTAGCTCTCAGTGCATGGGTCTTTTTGACTACTCAGCCATGAAGCTAGCTCTCATTATATGGACAAGTTGGACACATCTGCCATGTAGCCAGAACATGTTTATGGAAATGTTGTACTACTCTGCCATGTAGTTAGTCTCTGTATATGGACATTTTGGACTCGTCTGCCATGTAGCTAGCTCTCAGTACATGGATATGTTAGACTGATCTGCCAAGTAGGTAGTTCTGTGTATATGAGCATATGGGACTTGTTTGCCATGTAGGAAGCTCTTAGTATATGCACATGTAAGACTCAACTACCATGAAGCTAGTACTCTGTATAAGGACATGTTGCACTACTCTGCCATGTAGCTAGCACTCTATATATAGACTAGTTGGACTCATCTGCCTTGTAGCTAGAACTCTGTAAATGGAAATGTTGCACAATCCAGTCATGTAGCTAGCTCTCTGTATATAGACAAGTTGGACTCATCTGCCTTGTAACTTGAATTCTGTATATGGAAATGTTGTACTAACCTGCCATGTAGCTAGCTCTCTGAATATGGACATTTTGGACTCGTCTGACATGTAGCTAGCTTTTGTGCATGGATAATTTGGACTACTCTGCCATGTAGCTAGCTCTCAGTATATGGACACGTTGGACACATCTGCCATGTAGCTAGACTTCTGTATATGGAAATGTTGAACTACTCTGCCATGTAGCTAGCTCTCAGTATATAAACATGTTAGACTCATTAACCAGATAGTTAGTCCTCTTTATAAGGACATGTTGGTCTACTTTGCAATGTAGCTAGCTCTCAGTTTTTGAACACTTTGGACTCATCTGCCATGTAGCTTTAACTCTGTAAATGGAAATGTTGCACTACTCTGCCATTTAGCTAGCTCTCAGTATATGGACATTTTGAATTCGTCTGACATGTAGCTAGCTCTCTGTGCATGGATATTTTGGACTGATCTATATGGACACGTTGGACACATCTGCTTTGTAGCTAGAACTCTGTATATGGAAATGTTGCACTACTCTGCCATGTATCTAACTCTCTGTATATGGACACTTTGGACTCGTCTGACATGTAGCTAGCTCTCTGGACATAGATATGTTGGACTGATCTACCATGTCGCTAGCTCTCAGTATATGAACACTTTGGACCCATCTGCCATGTAGCTTGAACTCTGTATATGGAAACGATGCACTACTCTGACATGTAGCTAGTTCTCTGTATATAGAAAAGTTGGACTCATCTGCCTTGTAGCTAGTACCTTGTATACGGACATTTTGTACTACTCTGCCATGTTGCTAGCTTTTTGTATACGGACGTTTTGGACACATCTGCCATGTAGCTTGACCTCTGTATATGGAAATGTTGCACTACCCTGCCATGTAGCTTGATATCAGTATATGGACATGTTGGACTGATTAGACAGGTAGCTAGTACTCTTTATATGGGCATGTTGGACTACTTGGCCATGTAGCTAACTCTCAGTTTATGAACACTTTTGACTCATCTGACATTTAGCTTGAACTCTGTATATTGAAATGTTGCACTACTCTGCTGTGTAGCTAGCTCTCTGTATATGGACATTTTGGACTTGTCTACCATGTAATTAGTTTTCAGTATATGGACATGTTGGACTCATCTGCCATGTCTAGTACCCTGTATATGGACATGTTGGACTACTCTGCCATGTAGCTATCTCTCAGTATTTGGACATGCTGGACATATCTACCATGTAGCTAGTACCCTGAATATGGACATGTTGGATTACTCTGCCATGTTGCTAGCTCTTTGTATATGGACATTTTGGACACATCTGCCATGTAGCTAGA
>NW_006409046.1:177039-179840 GCF_000296735.1 Chrysochloris asiatica | reverse complement strand
GGTCCGACCCATAGTGACCCTGTACAGGGTTTCCGAGGGTGTAAATCTTTACGGGAGTAGAAAGCCTCATCTTTCTCCCGCGGAGCGGCTGGTAGCTTCGAACCGCTGACCTTAAGGTTCACAGCCCGATTTGTAACCACTACGCTACCAGTATATGGACATGTTGGACTGATTAGACAGGGAGCTAGAACTTTTTATATGGACATGTTGGACTATTCGGCCATGTAGCTAACTCTCAGTTTATGAACACGTTGAACTCATCTGTCATGTAGTTTGAACTCTGTATATTAAAATGTTGCATTACTCTGCTATGAAGCTGGCTCTCTGTATATGAACATATTTGAAATGTCTGACATGTAGCTAGCTCTCAGTATATGGACATGTTGGTCTCATCTGTCATGTATCTAGTACCCTGTATATGGAAATGTTGGACTACTCTGCCATGTAGCTATCTCTCAGTATTTGGACATGCTGGACATATCTTCCATGTAGCTAGTACCCTGTATATGGACATGTTGGAATACTCTGCCATGAAATTACCTCTCAGTATATGAACACTTTGAACTCATCTGCCATGTAGCTTGAGCTCTGTATATGAAAATGTTTCACTTCTCTGCCATGTAGTTAGCTCTCTGTATATGGACATTTCAAACTTGTCTGCCATGTAGCTAGCTCTCTGTTCATTGATATTTTGAACTGATCTTCCATGTACGTAGCACTCAGTATATGGACAGGTTGGACACATTTGCCTTGTAGCTAGAACTCTGTATATGGAAATGTTGCACTACAGTGCGATGTAGCTAGCTCTCTGTATATGGACATTTTGCACTCATTTGCCGTGTTGCTAGATCTCTGGACATGGATGTGTTGGACTGATCTGCCAAGTAGGTAGCACTCTGTTTAAAAACATACTGTAGTTGTCTTCCATGTAGCTAGTTCTCAGTATATGCACATGCTGGACTCATTAGCCAGTAAGCTAGTACCCTATATATGGACATGTTGGACTACCCTGCCATGAAGCTACCTCTCAGTATATGAACACTTTGGACTCATCTGCCATGTAGCTTGAGCTCTGAATATGGAAATGATGCACTACTCTGCCATATAGCTAGCTCTCTGTATATGAACATTTTAAACTTGTCTGACATGTAGCTAGCTCTCTGTGCATGGATATTTAGAACTGAACTGCCATGTAGATAGCTCTCAGTATACGGAGAGGTTGGACACATCTGCCATGTAACTAGAACTCTGTATATGGAAATATTGCACTATCCTGCCATGTAGGTAGCTCTCTGTATGTGGACATTTTGGACTGGTCAGCCATGTAGCTAACTCTCTGTCCATGGATCTGTTGGAATGATCTGCCATATAGGTAGCTCTCTGTCTATGAACATATTGGACTTGTCTGCCATGTAGCTAGTTCTCAGTATATGGACATGTTTCACTCATCTTCCATGTAGCTAGTATCCTTATATGGACATGTTGGCACATTCTTCCATGCAAGCAACTTTCAATATATGGACACGTTGGACACATCTGCCATGTAGCTAGAACTCTGTATAAGGAAATGTTGCACTATCGTGCCATGTAGCTACCTCTCTGTATATGAACATATTGGACTTGTCTGTGATGTAGCTAGCTCTCAGTGTATGGACACATTGGACACATCTACCATGTATCTAGTATTCTTTATATGGACATGTTGGACTATTTTGCCAGCTCTTAGTATATGAACACTTTGGACACATCTGCCATGTAGCTTGAACTCTGTATATGGGAATGATGCACTACTCTGCCATGTAGCTAGCTCTCTGTATATAGACAAGTTGGACTCTTGTGACATGTAGCTAGCTCACTGTGCATGGATATTTTGGATTGATCTGCCATATAAGTAGCTCTCTGTATACATACAGGTTAGACACATCTGCTATGTAGCTAGAACTCTGTATACGGAATGTTGCGCTACTCAGTTGCACTACTAGCTCTCTGTATATAGACAAGTTTGACTCATCTGCCTTGTAGCTAGAACTCTGTATATGGAAATGTTGCATTACCCTTTCATGTATCTGGCTCTCTGTTTATGGACATTTTGGACTCGTCTGCTCTGTAGCTAGCTCTGTGTACATGGATATGTTGGACTGATCTGCCAAGTAGGTAGCTCTCTTTATATGGACAAATTAGACTTGTCTGCCATGTAGCTAGATGTCAGTATATGGACATGTTGCAATTCTGTGCCATGTAACTACCTCTCTTTATATAGACAAGTTGGCCTCATCTGCCTTGTAGCTAGAACTCTGTATATGGAAATGTTGCACTACCCATGTAGGTAACTCTTTGTAAATAGACAAGTTGGACTCATCTGCCTTGAACTTAGAACACTGAATATGGAAATGTTGAACTACCCTGCCAATTGTCTAGCTCTTTGTATATGTACATTTTTTACTCATCTGCCATGTAGCTAGCTCTCTGCACATGTATATGTTGGACTGATTTGCCAAGTAGGTAGCTCTCTGTATAAGAATTTATTGGGGAGGAACAAACAAGATGGCGGATCAGGTAGATGTATACCAGAGAGCTCCACCAACAACAACACAGAATACCCGACCATGCAGGTTCAGGGGATGGTCCCAGAATTCTGAACCACAAGTAAAGGAATACTTAGAAGGTTGGAAGGCTCACAGTTGGGGGAATTTGTGGCAGAAACAATAAATCTATTTCTTTCTAGTCCGTGATGCTCAGCTTCTCCCGGAGCCACGATCTTGGGTGAGACCACATGGGGAAATGATCGGAGCAGCCACAGA
>NW_006409046.1:170732-175971 GCF_000296735.1 Chrysochloris asiatica | reverse complement strand
AGCATCAACCTGAACTCAGTCGACAAATGAAAGAGTCAATAACAAAATAAAATGATAAGAACAGAAGATCTGGGAGGTCAGTCTATGATCAAAACAATTACACTGTGAAAAAGGTAAACACAGAAGAACAAAGGTCCAGGTGGTGGGAAGGTCAGGAAGATTACTGGATAAAAATCTTCCATGTAGCTAGAAATCTGTATAAGGAAATGTTGCACTATCCTGCCATGTATTTAGATTTCTGTATATGGAAATTTTGGAGTCGTCTGCCATGTAGCTAGATCTCTGTACATGGATATGTTGGACTGATCTGCCAAGTAGGTAGCTCTCTGTATATGAGCATACTGGACTTGTCTTTCATGTATCTCGCTCTCAGTATATGGACATGTTGGATTCATTAGCCAGGAAGCTAGTACTCTACATATGGACATGTTGGTCTACTGTGTCATCAAGCTACATCTCAGTATATGAACACTTTGGACTCATCTGCCATGAAGCTTGAACTCTGTATATGGAAATGATGCACTACTCTGCCATGTAGTTAGCTCTCTTTATATGGACATTTTGGATTCATCTGATTTGTAGCGAGCTCTCTGTGCATGGATATTTTAAACTGATCTGCCATGTAGGTTGCTCTCAGTATATGGAGAGGTTGGACACATCTTCCATGTAGCTAGAACTCTGTATATGGAAATATTGCACTATCCTGCCATGTATGTAGCTCTCTGTATATGGACATTTTGGACTGGTCTTCCATGTAGCTAGTTCTCTGTAAATGGAAATGATGTACTACTCTGCCTTGTAACTAGCTTTGAACTGGTCTGCCATGTAGCTAGCTCTCTGTACATGGATATGTTCAACTGATCTGCCAAGTAGGTAGCCCTCTGTATATGAACATATTCAACTTGTCTGCCATGTACCTAGCTCTCAGTATATGGACATGTTGGAATCATCTGCAATGTAGCTAGTACCCTTTGTGTGGACATGTTGGACTACTCTGCCATGTAGCTAGCTCTCAGTATATGGACACGTTGGACACATCTACATATAGCTCGAACTCTGTATATGGAAATGTTGCACTACCCTGCCATTTAGCTAGCTCTCTGTATATGACATTTTAAACTCTTCTGCCAGGAAGCTAACTCTCTGTACATGGATATGTTGGAGTGATCTACCAAGTAGGGAGCTCTCTGTATATGAACATATTGAAAGTGTGTGCCATATAGCTATCTGTCAGTATATGGACATGATATAATCGTCTGTTATGTAGCTAGTACCCTGTATACGGACATATTGGATTACTCTGCCATGTAGCTTACTCTCAGTATATGGACAAGTTGAACTCATCTTCATTTTGCTAGTTCTGTATATGGAAATGTTGCACTACTCTGCCATGTATCCAGCTCTCTGTATATAGACAAGTTGGACTCATCTGCCTTGTAGCTAGAACTCTGTATATGGAAATGTTGCACTATCCTGCCATGTAGCTAGATCTTTGTATATGCACAATTTGGAATCATCTGCCATATATCTAGCTCTCTGTACATATATATGTTGAACTGATCTGCCAAGTAGGTAGCTCTCCGTATATGAACATATAGACATATAGGACTTGTCTGCCCTGTAGGTGGCTCTCAGTATATGGACACGTTGGACACATCCGGCATGTAGCTAGTATCCTGATTATGGACATGTTGGACAATTCTGCCATGTAGCTAGCTCTCTGTATATAGACAACATGGACTCATCAGCCTTGAAGCTAGAACTCCATATACGAAAATGTTGCACAGCCCTGCCATGTAGCTAGCTCTCTGTGTATGGACATTTTGGACTCGTCTGACATGTAGCTAGTTCTCTGTACATGGAAATGTTGGACTGATCTGCCCAGTAAGTAGCTCTCTGTTTATGAACATATTGGATTATCTGCCATGCAGCTATCTCTCAGTATATGGACATATTGGCCTTATGAGTCAGGTAGCTAGTACTATTTACATGGACATGCTGGACTACTCTGCCACGTAGCTAGCCCTCAGTTTATGAACACTTTGGACTCATCTGCCATGTATCTTAAACTTTGTATATAGAAATGGTGCACTAATCTGCCATGTAGCTACCTCTCTGTATATGGACATTTTGGACTTCTCTGACATATAGCCAGGTCTCTGTGCATGGATATTTTGGACTGATATCCCATGTAGGCAGCTCTCAGTATATGGACATGTTGGACTCATTAGTCATGTTGGACTACACTGCCATGTAGCTAACCCACAGTATATGAACACTTTGGACTCATCTGCCATATAGCTTGAGTTCTGTATATGGAAATGATGCACTACACCTCCATGTAGCTAGCTCTCTGAATATGGACATTTTGGATTCGTCTGACATATAGCTAGCTATCTGTGCATGGATGTTTTGGACTGATCTCCCATGTGGACAACTCTCAGTCTATGGACATGTTGGATACATCTGCCATGTAGCTATTACCCTGTATATCGAAATGTTGCACTACTTTGCCATGTAGCTAGATGTCTGTATATAGACAATTTGGACCCATCAGTCTTGTAGTTAGAACTCTGGGTATGGATATGCAGTACTACCCTGCCATGTAGATAGCTCTCTGTATATGGACATTTTGGACTGATCTACAAAGTAGTTCTCTCTCTGTATATGAACATATTGGATGTGTCTGCCATGTAGCTAGCTCTCAGTATATACACAAGTTGGACTCATCTACCTTGTAGCTAGAACTCTGTCTATGGAAATGTTGCACTACACTTCCGGGTAGCTCTTTCTCTGTATAAGGACATTTTCATCTCGTCTGCCATGTAGCTAGGTGTCTGAACATGCATAAGTTTGACTTGTCTGCCATGTAGCTAGCTCTCAGTATATGAACCCATTGGACACATCTGCCATGTAGCTAGTACTCTTTATATGGACATGTTGGAATACTCTGCCATTTAGCTAGCTCTCAGTATATGAACACTTTGGACACATCTGCCATATAGGTTGAAGTCTGTATATGGAAATGATACACTACTCTGCCATGTAGACGACATTTTGACATTTTGGATTCGTCTGACATGTAGCTAGCTCTCTGTGCATGGATATTTTGGACTGATCTGCCATATAGGTAGCTCTTCAGTATATGGACACGTTAGAAACTTCTGCCATGTAGCTAGACCTCTGTATATGATAAAGTTGCACTATGCTGCCATGTAGCTATATCTTATTATATGGACATTTTGGACTCGTCTGCCATGTAGCTAGCTTTCTCCACATGAATATGTTGGTCTGATCTGCCAAGTATGTAGTTCTCTGTATATGAACATATTAGACTTGTCTCCCATGTAGCTCTCAGTATATGAACATGTTGGACTCATCAGCCCTGTAGCTAGTACCCTCTATAGGAACATGTTGTTCTTCTCTGCCATGTAGCTAGCTCTCAGTATATGGACACATTGGACACATCTGCCAAGTAGCTAGAACTCTGTATATGGAAATGTTGCAGTACCCTGCCATTTAGCTAGCTTTTTGTATATGAACATATTGGGTTTGCCTGCCATGAACCTAGCTATCAGAATATGGACATGTTGGACTCATCTGCCTTGTAGCTAGAACTCTGTATATGGAAATGTTGCACTACTCTGCCATGTAGCTAACTCTCTGAAAATGGAAAAGTTGGACTCATCTTCCTTGTATCTAGTAACCTGAATATGGACATATGGGACTAGTCTCACATGTAGCTACCTCACTTTATATAGACAAGTTGGACTCATTTGCCTTGTAGCTAGAACTCTGTATATGGAAATGTTGCACTACCCTACTATGTGTCTAGCTCTCTGTATATGGACATGTTGGACTACTCTGAAATGTAGCTGGTTCTCAGTATATGAACACTTTGGACTTATCTGCCATGTATCTTGAACTCTGTATGTGGAAATGACGCAATAATCTGACATGTAGTTAGCTCTCAGTATATGGACATTTTGGAATCATCTCCCACATATCTAGCATCCTGTATGTAAACATATTGGATTGTCTGCCATGTATCTATCTCTCAGTATATGGACATGTTGGACTTATTAGCCAGGTAGCTAGTACTCTTTATATGGACATGTTGGACTACTATGCCACATAGCTAGCCCTCAGTATATGAATACTTTGGACTCGCCTGCCATGTAGCTTGAGCTCTGTATATGGAAATGATGCACTACTCTGCCATGTAGCTAGCTCTTTATATATGGACATTTTGGACTCGTCTGACATATAGCCAGCTCTCTGTGCATGGATATTTTGGACTGATATCCCATGTAGGCAGCTCTCAGTATATGGACATGTTGGACTCATTAGCCAGGTAGCTAGTACTATTTATATGGACATGTTGGACGACTCTGTCATGTAGCTAGCCCACAGTATAAGAACACTTTGGGCTCATCTGCCATGTAGCGTAAACTCTGTATATGTAAATGATGCACTACACTGCCATGTAGCGAGATCTCTGTATATGGACATTTTGGACTTGCCTGACATAAAGCTAGTTCTCTGTGCATAGATATTTTGGACTGAACTCCCATGTAGGCAACTCTCAGTCTATGGATATGTTGGATACATCGGACATGTAGCTAGAACTCTGTATATAGAAATGTATCACTACTCTGCCATGTAGCTAGCTCTCTGTATATGGACATTTTGGACTCATCTGCAATGTATCTAACTCTCTGTACATGGATATATTTGACTGATCTGCAAAGTGGGTCTCTCTCTGTATATGAACACATTGGACTTGTCTTCCATGTAGATGGCTCTCTGTATACAGACAAGTTGGACTAATCTGCCTTGTACCTAGAAAATTGCACATGGAAATGCTTCACTACACTGCCTTGTAGCTAGCTCTCTGATATGGACATTATGGAATCGTATGACATGTAGCAATCTCTGTACATGGATATGTTGTACTGATCTGCCAAGTTGGTAGCTCTCTGTATATGAACATATTGGACTTGTCTGCCATGTAGTAAGCTCTCAGTATATAGACATGTTGGATACATCTGCCATGTAGCTAGAATTCTGTATATGTAAATGTTGCACTATCCTGCCATGTAGTTAGCTCTTTGTATATAGACAAGTTGCAGTCATCTGCCTTATAGCTAGAACTCTGTATATGGAAATGTTGCTTTACCCTGCCATGTAGCTAGCTCTCTGTATATGGACATTTTGGTCTCATCTGACATGTAGCTAG
>NW_006409046.1:168409-170632 GCF_000296735.1 Chrysochloris asiatica | reverse complement strand
GTAGCTAGCTCTCTGTATATGGACATTTTGGTCTCATCTGACATGTAGCTAGCTCTCTGTACATGGATATGTTGGACTGATCTGCCAAGTAAGTAGCTCTCTCTATAGGAACATATTGGACTTGTCTGTCATGTAGCTAGATCTCTGAATATGGAAAACTTGGACTCCTCTGTGATGTAGCTTGTACCCTGTATATGGATAAGTTGTACTACTCTGCCATGTAGCTAGCTATCAGTATATGGACACGTTGGACACATCTGCCATGTAGCTAGAACTCTGTATATGGAAAACCTGCACATTCTTGACAAGTAGTTAGTTGTCTGTGTATAGACAAGTTGGACTAATCTGCCTTGTAGATAGAACTCTGTATATAGAAATGTTGCACTACCCTGCCATGTATTTAGCTCTCTGTATATGGACATTTTGGACGAGTCTGCCATGTAGTTAGCTTTCTGTACATGGATTTTTTGGACTGATCTGCCAAGTAGTTAGCTCTCAGTATATGGACACGTTGGACACATCTGCCATGTATATAGAACTCTGTTTATGGAAATGTTGCACTACTCTGCCATGTAGTTATCTCTCTGTATATAGACAAGTTGGACTCATCTGCCTTGTAGCTAGAACTCTGTATATAGAAATGTTGCACTACCCTGCCTTGTAACTAGCTCTCTGTATATGGACATTTTGGGCTTGCCTGCCATGTAACTAGCCCTATGTACATGGATATGTTGGACTGATCTGCCAACTAGGTAGCATTCTGTGTATGAAAATGTTGGACTTGTCTGCCCTGTAGGTTCCTCTCAGTATATGGACACGTTAGAGACATCTACCATGTAGCTACTACCCTGAATATGGACATGTTTGACTACTCTGCCATGTAGCTAGAACTCTGTATATGGAAATGTTGCACTACCCTGTCATGCATTTAGCTCTCTGTATATAGACAAATTGGACTCATCTGTCTTGTAGCTAGAACTCTGTATATGGAAATGTTGCATTACCCTGTCATGTAGCTAGCTCTCTGTATATGGTCATTTTAGACTCGTCTGACATTTTGCACGGATCTGCCAAGTATGTTGCTCTCTATATATGAACATATTGGACTTGTCTGAAATGAAGCTCGATCTCAATATTTGGACAGGTTGGACTTCTCTGCGATGTAGCTAGTACCCTGTATATGGACATGTTGTACTACTCTGCCAGCTACCTAGCTCTCAGTATATGGACATGTGGGACACATATGCCATGTAGCTAGAACTCTGTTTATGGAAATGCTGCAAACTCTGCCAAGTTGCTAGCTCTCTGTGTATAGACAAGTTGGACTAATCTACCTTGAAGATAGAACTCTGTATAATGAAATGTTGCACTACCAGGACATGTAGCTAGCTTTCTGTAAATGGACATTTTAGACTCATCTGCCACGTAGCTAGATCTCTGTACATGGATATGTTGGACAGAACTGCCAATTAGGTAGCTCTCTGCATGTGGACATATTGAACTTGTGTGCCATGCAGCTAGCTCTCAGTATATGGACACGTTGGACACATCGGCCATGTACCTAGACCTCTGTATGTGGTAATGTTGCAATACTCTGCCATGTAGCTAGCTCTATGTATATAGACAAGTTGCACTCATCTGCCTTGTAGCTAGAACTCTGTATATGGAAATGTTGCACTATTCTGCCATGTAGCTAGCTTTCTTTTTTGGCGATTTTGGACTTGTCTGCCATGTAGCTAGCTCTCTGTACATGGATATGTTGCACTGATTTGCCAAGATGGTAGCTATCTGTTTATGAACATTCTGGATATTTCTGAATTATAGCTACCTCTCTGTATATGAAAACGTTGTACACATCTGTCATGTAGCTAGAACTCTGAATATGGATATGTTGGCATACTCTGCCATGCAGCTAGCTCTCTGTATATGGACACGTTGGATACATTTGCCATGTACCTAGAACATTGTATATGGAAAAGTAGCACTACTCTGTCATGTACCTAGCTTTCTGTATATAGACAAGTTGGACTCATCTGCCTTGTACCTAGAAATCTGTATATGGAAATGTTTCACTACCCTGCCATGTATCAAGCTCGCTGTATATGGACATTTTGGATTCGTCTGCCATATAGCTAGCTCTCTGTACATGGATATGTTGGACTGATCTGCCAAGTAGTTAGCTCTATGTATATGAACATATTGCACTTGTCTGCCATGTAGCTA
>NW_006409046.1:161034-167089 GCF_000296735.1 Chrysochloris asiatica | reverse complement strand
ATATGGATATGTTGGACTGATCTGCCAAGAAGGTAGCTACCTGTTTTTAAACATACTGGAATTTTGTGCATTGTAACTAGCTCTCAGTATATGGACACGCTGGACACCTCTGCCATGTAGCTAGAACTCTCTATATATGGAAATGTTGCACTACTCTGCCATGTAGCTAGCTCTCTGTATATAGACAAGTTGGACTCATCTGGCTTGTAGCGAGAACGATGTATATGGAAATGTTGCACTACCATATGGATAGATCTCTGTTATTGGACATTTTGGACTAGTCTTCCATGTAGCTAGCTGTCTGTACATGGATATGTTGTACTGATCTGCCATATAGGTAGATCTCTTTATATGAACATATTGGACTTGTCTGCCATGTAGGTAGCTCTCAGTATATGAACACCTTTGACACATCTGCCATGTAGCTAGAACTCTATATATGGAAAGGTGGCACTACCCTGACATCTAGCTAGCTCTCTGTATTTGGACATTTTTGCATCGTCTGCCATGTAGCTAGTTCTCTGTACATGAATATGTTGGACTGATCTACCAAGTACTTAGCCCTCTGTATATGAACATATTGGACTTCTCTGCCATGTAGGTGGCTCTCAGTATATGGACAAGTTGGACACATCTGCCATGTAGCTAGTACCCTGAATATGGACATGTTGGACTACTCTGCCATGTAGATAGCGCTCAGTATATGGACACGTTGGACACATCTGTATATGGACATTTTGGACATATCTGACAAGTAGCTAGCTCTCTGTGCATGGATATTTTGCACTGATCTGCATTCATGTATCTCTGAGTATATGGACCAGTTGGACACATCTGCCATGTAGCTAGAACTCTGTATACGGAAATATTGCACTAACCTGCCATGTTGCTACTTTTCTGTATATGGATATTTTGGACTTGTCTGCCATGTAGCTAGCTCTCTGTACATGGATATATTGGACTGATCTGCAAAGTAGCTAGCTCTCTGTTTATGGACATTTTGTACTCATCTGTCATGTAACTAGATCTAAGTATATGTACAGGTTGAACACATCTGCCTTGTAGATAGAACTCTGTGCATGGATATTTTGAACTGATCTGCCATGTAGGTAGCTCTCAGTATATGGACAGGTTGGACACATCTGCCTTGTATCTAGCTCTCTGTATATGGACATTTTGGATTTGTCTGCCATGTAGCTAGATCTCTGGACATGGATATGTTGAAATGATCTGACACGTAGGTAGCTCTCTGTATATGACCTTATTGGAGTTGTCTACATGTTGGACTCATTAGTCAGGAAGCTAGTACCCTATATATGGACATGTTTGACTACTCTGCCATGGAGCTACCTCTCAGTACATGAACACTTTGGACTCATCTGCCATGTGGCTTGAACTCTATATCTGGAAATGTTTCAATACCCTGCCATGTAGCTACCTCTCTGTATATGAACATATTGGATCTGTCTGCAATGTACCTAGTTCTCAGTATATGGACACGTTTGACACATATGCCATGTAGCTAGTATTCTTTATATGGACATGTTGGACTACTCTGCTATGTAGCCAGCTCTCAGTATATGAACACTTTGGACTCATCTGTCATGTAGCTTCAGCTATGTATATGGGAATGATGCAATACTCTGCTATATAGCTAGCTCTCTGTATATAGACAAGTTGGACTCATCTGACATGTAGCTAGCTGTCTGTGCATAGATATTTTGGATTGATCTGGCCTGTAGGTAGCTCCCAGTATACAGACACGTTGGACACATCTAACATGTAGCTAGAACTCTGTATATGGAAATGTCGCATTACCCTGTCATGTATCTGGCTTTCTGTATATGGACGATTTGGACTCATCTGTTCATTAGCTAGCTCTCTGTCTCTTTATAGGAAGAAATTGGACTTGTCTGCCATGTAGCTAGCTCTCAGTATATGGACATGTTGGACTCAACTGCCATGTAGCTAGCAATTTGTATATGGATATGTTGGACTGATCTGCCATGTAGGTAGCTCTCAGTATATGGAAATATTGGACACATCTGCCATGTAAATAGAACACTGTATATGGAAATGTTGCACTACTCTGCCATGTAGCTAGGTCTCAGTATATGGTCATGTTGGACTCATTAGCCAGGTAGCTAGTACTCTTTATATGGACATGTTGGACTACCCTGTCTTGTAGCTAGCTCTCATTATATGAACACTTTGGACTCATCTGCCATGTGGCTTCAACTCTGTATAAGGAAAAGATGCACTACTCTGCCATGTAGCTGTCTCTATGTATATGGGCATTTAAGACTCGTCTGACATGTAGCTAGCTCTCTGTGCATGCATATTTTGGACTTATCTGCCATGTAGGTAGCTCTCAGTCTATGGACACGTTGGACACATCTGCCATGTAGCTAGAACTCTGAATATGGAAATGTTGCACTACCCTGCCATGTAACTAGCTGTCTGAATATGGACATTTTGGACTCGTCTGCCATGTAGCTAGCTCTCTGTACTTGAATATGTTGGACTTATCTGCCTAGTAGGGAGACCTCTGTATATGAACATATCGGACACGTATGCCATATAGCTAGCTCTCATTATATAGACACGTTGGACACATCTGCCATGTACCTAGAACTCTGTATAGTGAAATGTTGCACTAAACTCCAATGTAGCTAGCTCTCTGTATATAGACAAGTTGGAATCATCTGCCTTGTATTTAGAACTCTGTATATGGAAATGTTGCACTACCCTGCTCTGTGGCTAGATTTCTGTATATGGACATTTTGGACTCGTCTGCCATGTAGCTAACTCTCTGTATATGAATATGTTGGACTGATCTTACAAGTAGGTAGCTCTCTGTATATGAACTTATTGGAGTTGTCTGCCATGTCGCTAGCTCTCAGTATATGGACATGTTGCAATTCTGTACCATGTAGCTACCTCTCTGTATATAGACAAAATGGACTCATCTACCTTGTAACTAGAACACTGTATATGGAAATGTTTCACTACACAGCCATGTAGCTAGCTCTTTTTATATGGACATTTTTTACTCATCTGCCATGTAGCAAGCTCTCTGTACATGAATATGTTGGACTTATCTGCCAAGTAGGTAGACCTCTGTATATGAACATATTGGACTCGTCTGCCATGTACCTAGAACTCTGTATATTTAAATGTTGCACTAAACTCCAATGTAGCTAGCTCTCTGTATATAGACAAGTTGGAATCATCTGCCTTGTATTTAGAACTCTGTATATGGAAATGTTGCACTACCCTGCCCTGTGGCTAGATTTCTGTATATGGACATTTTGGACTCGTCTGCCATGTAGCTAACTCTCTGTACATGGATATGTTGGACTGATCTGTCAAGTAGGTAGCTCTCTGTATATGAACATATTGGACTTGTCTGCCATAAAGCTAGCTCTCAGTATAAGGACACGTTGAACTCAGCTGCCATGTAGATAGAACTCTGTATATGGAAATGTTGCACTACCCTGCCGTGTAGTTAGATCTCTTTATATAGACTATTTGGACTAATTTCCCTTGTAGCTAGAACTCTGTTGCACTACACTGCCATGTAATTAGATATCTGTATATAGATAAGTTGGACTCATCTGCCTTGTAGCTAGAACTCTGAATATGGAAATGTTGCACTACCATGCCATGTAGCTCGCTCTCTGTATATGGATATTTTGGACTCGTCTGCCATGTAGTAGATCTCTGTACATGGATATGTTGGACTGATCTACCAAGTAGGTAGCTCTCTGTATATGAACATATTAGACTTGTCTTCCATGTAGCTAGCTCTCAGTATATGGACATGTTGGTCACATCAGCCATGTAGCTAGTACCCTGTTTATGGATATGTTGGTCTGCTCTGCCATGGATATACCTCTCATTATATGAACACTTTGGACTCATCTGCCATGTAGTTTGAGATCTGTATATGGAAATGATGCACTACTCTGCCATATAGTTAGCTTTCCTTATATGGACATTTTGGACTCGTCTGACACGTAGCTAGCTCTCTGTGCATGGATATTTTGAACTGATCTGCCATGTACGTTGCTCTCAGTATATGGAGAGGTTGGACACATCTTCTATGTAACTAGAACTCTGGATATGGAAGTATTGCATTATCCTGTTTTGTACGCAGCTCTCTGTATGTGGATATTTTGGACTGGTCAGCTATGTAGCTAACTCTCTGTACATGGATATGTTGGACTGATCTGCCAAGTAGGTAGCTCTCTGTCTATTTACATTTTGGACTTGTCTTATATGTAGCTAGTTCTCAGTATGTGGACATGTTGTACTCATCTGCCATGTAGCTAGTACCCTGCATATGGTAATTTTGGTCTACTCTGCCACGTAGCTAGCTTTAAGTATATGGACACGTTGAACACATCTGCCATGTAGCTAGAACTCTGTATATGGAAATGTTTCACTACCCTGCCATGTAGATACCTCTCTGTATATGAATATATTGGTCTTGTCTCCAAAGTAGCTAGCTCTCAGTGTATGGAAACGTTTGACACATCTGATATGTAGCTTGAACTCTGTGTATGGGAATGATGCACTACTCTGCCATGTAGCTAGCTCTCTGTATATAGACAAGTTGGATTCATCTGAAATATAGATAGCTCTCTATGCATGGAAATTTTGTATCGATCTGCCATGTAGGTAGCTCTTTGTATACAGACACATTGGACATATCTGCCATGTAGCTAGAACTCTGTATATGGAAATGTTGCACTACTCTGACATGTATCTAGCTCTCTGTGTATAGACAACTTGGACTCATCTGCCTTGTAGATAGAACTCTGTATATGGAAATGTGCACTACCCTGCCATGTTGCTAGCTCTCTGTATATGGATATGTTGTACCGATCTGCCATGGAGCTAGCTCTCTTTATATGAACATATTGGACTTGTCTGCCCTGTAGGGTGCTCTCAGTATATGGACACGTTTGACACATCTGCCATTTAGCTAATATTCTTTATATAGTCATGTTGAACTACTCTGCCATGTACCTAGCTCTCAGTATACGAACACTTTGGACTCATCTGCCATGTAGCTTGAACTCTGTATATGGGAATGATGCAGTACTCTGCCATGTAGCTAACTCTCTGTATATAGACAAGTTGGACTCATCTGCCATGTAGCTAGCTCTCTGTGCATGGATATTTTGGATTGATCTGTCCATGAAGGTAGCTCTCAGGATATGGAGAGGTTGGTCATATCTGCCTTGTAGCTAGAACTCTGTATATGGAAATATTGCACTATAGTGCGATGTAGCTAGCTCTCTGTATATGGACATTATGGACTCATCTGCCATGTATCTAGATCTCTGTACATGGATACGTTGAACTGATCTGCCATGTAGGTAGCTCTCTGTATATGATCACACTGGACTTGTCTTCCATGTAGCTAGTTTCAGTATATAGACATGTCGGACTCATTAGCCAGGAAGCTAGTACCCTATATATGGACATGTTGGACTACTCTGCCATGGAGTTACCTCTCAGAATATGAACACTTTGGACTCATTTGCCATGTAGCTTGAGCTCTGTATATGGAAATGATACACTACTCTACCATATAGCTAGCTCTCTGTATATGGACATTTTGGACTCATATAACATGTAGCTAGCTCTCTCTGCATGGATATTTTGAACTGATCTGCCATGTAGGTAGCTCTAAGTATATGGAGAGGTTGGACACATCTGCCATGTAACTAGAACTCTGCATATGGAAATGTTGAACTATCCTGCCATGTAGGTAGCTCTCTGAATATGAACATTTTGGACTGGTCAGCCATGTAACTAACTCTGTGTACATGGATATGTTGGACTAATCTGCCAGGTAGCTAGCTCTCTGTCTATGAACATTTTGCACTTGTCTGCTATGTAGCTAATTCTCAGTATATGGACTTGTTGGACTCATCTGCCATGTAGCTAGTATCCTTATATGGACATGTTGGTTGGACTACTCTTCCATGTATCCAGCTTTCAGTATATGGAAACGTTGGACACATCTGCCATATAGCTAGAA
>NW_006409046.1:154177-160934 GCF_000296735.1 Chrysochloris asiatica | reverse complement strand
AGCTAGCTTTAAGTATATGGACACGTTGAACACATCTGCCATGTAGCTAGAACTCTGTATATGGAAATGTTTCACTACCCTGCCATGTAGATACCTCTCTGTATATGAATATATTGGTCTTGTCTCCAAAGTAGCTAGCTCTCAGTGTATGGAAACGTTTGACACATCTGATATGTAGCTTGAACTCTGTGTATGGGAATGATGCACTACTCTGCCATGTAGCTAGCTCTCTGTATATAGACAAGTTGGATTCATCTGAAATATAGATAGCTCTCTATGCATGGAAATTTTGTATCGATCTGCCATGTAGGTAGCTCTTTGTATACAGACACATTGGACATATCTGCCATGTAGCTAGAACTCTGTATATGGAAATGTTGCACTACTCTGACATGTATCTAGCTCTCTGTGTATAGACAACTTGGACTCATCTGCCTTGTAGATAGAACTCTGTATATGGAAATGTGCACTACCCTGCCATGTTGCTAGCTCTCTGTATATGGATATGTTGTACCGATCTGCCATGGAGCTAGCTCTCTTTATATGAACATATTGGACTTGTCTGCCCTGTAGGGTGCTCTCAGTATATGGACACGTTTGACACATCTGCCATTTAGCTAATATTCTTTATATAGTCATGTTGAACTACTCTGCCATGTACCTAGCTCTCAGTATACGAACACTTTGGACTCATCTGCCATGTAGCTTGAACTCTGTATATGGGAATGATGCAGTACTCTGCCATGTAGCTAACTCTCTGTATATAGACAAGTTGGACTCATCTGCCATGTAGCTAGCTCTCTGTGCATGGATATTTTGGATTGATCTGTCCATGAAGGTAGCTCTCAGGATATGGAGAGGTTGGTCATATCTGCCTTGTAGCTAGAACTCTGTATATGGAAATATTGCACTATAGTGCGATGTAGCTAGCTCTCTGTATATGGACATTATGGACTCATCTGCCATGTATCTAGATCTCTGTACATGGATACGTTGAACTGATCTGCCATGTAGGTAGCTCTCTGTATATGATCACACTGGACTTGTCTTCCATGTAGCTAGTTTCAGTATATAGACATGTCGGACTCATTAGCCAGGAAGCTAGTACCCTATATATGGACATGTTGGACTACTCTGCCATGGAGTTACCTCTCAGAATATGAACACTTTGGACTCATTTGCCATGTAGCTTGAGCTCTGTATATGGAAATGATACACTACTCTACCATATAGCTAGCTCTCTGTATATGGACATTTTGGACTCATATAACATGTAGCTAGCTCTCTCTGCATGGATATTTTGAACTGATCTGCCATGTAGGTAGCTCTAAGTATATGGAGAGGTTGGACACATCTGCCATGTAACTAGAACTCTGCATATGGAAATGTTGAACTATCCTGCCATGTAGGTAGCTCTCTGAATATGAACATTTTGGACTGGTCAGCCATGTAACTAACTCTGTGTACATGGATATGTTGGACTAATCTGCCAGGTAGCTAGCTCTCTGTCTATGAACATTTTGCACTTGTCTGCTATGTAGCTAATTCTCAGTATATGGACTTGTTGGACTCATCTGCCATGTAGCTAGTATCCTTATATGGACATGTTGGTTGGACTACTCTTCCATGTATCCAGCTTTCAGTATATGGAAACGTTGGACACATCTGCCATATAGCTAGAAATCTGTATATGGAAATGTTTCACTACCCTGCCATGTAGCTAACTCTCTATATATAGACAAGTTGGACTCATCTGACATGTAGCTAGCTCTCTGTGCATGGATATTTTGGATTGATCTGCCATGTAGGTAGCTCTCAGTATAAAGACACGTTGGACACATGTGCCATTTAGCTAGAACTCTGTATATGGAAATGTTGCACTACTCAGTTAGTTGCACTACTAGCTCTCTGTATATAGAAAAGTTTAACTCATCTGCCTTGTAGCTAGAACTCTGTATATGGAAATGTCGCATTACCCTGTCATGTATCTGGTTCTCTGTATATGGACGATTTGGACTCGTTTGCTCTGTAGCTAGCTCTCTGTACATGGATATGTTGGACTGATCTGAAAAGTAGGTAGCTCTCTTTATATGAAGACATTGGACGTGTCTGCCATGTAGCTAGCTCTCAGTATATGGACATGTTGGACTCAACTGACATGTAGCTAGCACTTTGTATATGGACATGTTGTACTGATCTGCCATGTAGGTAGCTCTCAGTATATGGAAACATTGGACACATCTGCCGTGTAACTAGAACACTGTATACGGAAATGTTGCACTACTCTGCCATGTAGCTAGGTCTCAGTATATGGACATGTTGGACTCATTAGCCAGGTAGCTAGTACTCATATATATGGACATGTTGGACAACTCGGTCATGTAGCTATCTCTCAATATATGAATACTTCGGACTCATCTGCCATGTGGCTTCAACTCTGTATATGGAAATGATGCACTACTCTGCCATGTAGCTGTCTCTATATATATGTTGATATTTAAGACTCGTCTGACATGTAGCTAGCTCTCTGTGTATGAATATTTTGGACTTATCTGCCATGTAGGTAGCTCTCAGTCTATGGACACGTTGGACACATCTGCCATGTAGCTAGAACTCTGAATATGGAAATGTTGCACTACCCTGTCATGTAGCTAGCTCTTTGTATATAGATATGTTGGATTCATCTGCCTTGTTGCTAGAACATTGTATATTGAAATGTTGCACTACCCAGCCATGTAGCTAGCTCTTTTTATATGGACATTTTGTGCTCGTCTGCCATGTTTCAAGCTCTCCGTACATGGATATGTTGGACTTATCTGCCAAATAGGTAGCCCTCTGTATAGGAACATATTGGACTTGTCTTTATGTAGCTAGCTCTCAGTATATGGACATGTTGGACTACTCTGCCATGCAGCTAGTAAACTGTATATGAATATATTGGACTTGTCTGCCATAAAGCTAGCTCTCAGTATAAGGACACGTTGGACCCATCTGCCATGTAGATAGAACTCTGTATATGGAAATGTTGCACTACCCTGCCATGAAGCTAGCTCTCTGTATATAGACAAGTTGGACTTATCTATCTTGTAGCTAGAACTCTGTATATGGAAATGTTGCACTTCCCTGCCATGTAGCTAACTCTCTGTATATGGACATTTTGTTCTCTTCTGCCACGTAGCTATCTCTCTATATTTGGATATGTTGGACTGATCTGTCAAGTACGTAGTTCTATGTATATGAACATATTGTACTGGTGTGTCATGTAGGTGGCTCTCAGTATATGGACACGTTGGACACATCTGCCATGTAGCTAGGACCCTGAATATGGACAAGTTGGTCTTCTCTACCATGTAGCTAGCTCTCAGTATATGGACACGTTGGACACATCTGCCATGTAGCTGGAACCTTGTATATGGAAATGTTGCACTACCATGCCATGTTGTTTGATCTCTGTATACAGACAAGTTGGACTCCTCTGCCTTGTAGCTAGAACTCTGTATATGGAAATGTTGCACTACCATGCCATGTAGCTAGCTCTCTGTACATGGATATGTTGGACTGATCTTCCATGTAGGTAGCTCTTTATAGATGAACATATTGGACTTGTCTGCCATATAGCTATCTCACAGTATATGGACATGTTGGACACATCTGCCATGTAGATAGAACTCTGCATATGGAAGTGTTGTACAACTCTGCCATGTAGCTAGCTCTCTGTATATAGACAAGTGGGACTCATTTGCCTTGTATCTAGAACTCTGTATATGGAAATGTTGCACTACCCTGCCATGTAGCTAGCTCTCTGTATTTGGATATTTTTGACTCATCTTCCGTGTACTTGTCTCTCTGTAAATCGATATGTTGGACTCATCTGTCAAGTAGGTAGCTATCTATATATGAACACATTGGACTTGTCTGCAATGTAGGTAGCTCCCAATATATGGACACCTTAGACACATCTGCCATGTAGTTAGACCTTTGTATATGGAAATGATGCACTACCCTGCCATGTAGCTAGCTCTTTGTATAAGGACATTTTGCGAAGTAGGTAGCTCTTTGTATATGAACATATTAGACTTGTCTGGTATGTAGCTAGCTCTCAGTATATGGAGATGTTGGACTCCTCTGCCATGTAGCTAGTACCCTGTATATGGACATGATGGACTGCTCTGCCATGTAGCTTGCTCTCAGTGTATGGACACGCAGGACTCATCTGTCATGTAGTTAGAACTCTGTACATGGAAATGTTGCATTACACTGCCATATATTTAAATCTCTGTATATAGACAAGTTGGACTCATCTTCCTTGTAGCTAGAACTCTTTATGTGGAAATATTGCACTACCATGCCATGTACTTAACCTTTTGTATATGGACATTTTGGACACGTCTGCCATGAAGCTAGCTCTCTGTACATGATTATGTTGGACTAATCTGCCAAGTACCTAGATCTCTGTATATGAATATTTTGGACTTGTCTGCTATGTAGCTAGCTTTCAATATATGGATACGTTGGAAACATCTGCCAGGTAGTTAGAACTCTGTATATGGTAATGTTGCACTACTCTGCATTTAGCTAGCTTTATGTATATAGACAAGTTGTACTCATCTGCCTTGTAGCTAGAATCAGAATATGGAAATGCTGCACTTCCCTGCCATTAGCTAGCTCTCTGTACATAGATATGTTGGAGTGATCTTCCAAGTAGTTAGCTCTCTGTATATGAACATATTGTTCTTCTCTGCCATATAGCAAGCTATCAGAATATGGACACATTGGACACATCTGCCATGCATATATATCTCTGTATATGGAAGTGTTGCAGTACTCTGCCATGTAGCTAGCTCTCTGTATATAGACAAATTAACTAATCTGCCTTGTAGCTAGATTTCGGTATATGGATATGTTGTACTACACTTCCATGTAGCTAGCTCCCTGTATATGAACATATTGGACTTGTCTGCCAGATAGCTAGCTCTAAGTATATGGACATGTTGGACTCATCTGCCCTGTAGCTAGTACCCTGTATATGGACATGTTGGAATACTATACCATGTAGGTAGCTCTCAGTATATGGACACATTGGACATATCTGCCATATAGCTAGAACTCTGCATTTGGAAATTATGCACTAGTCTGCCATGTAGATAGCTCTCTGTATATGGACATTTTTGACTCGTCTGACTTGTACCTAGCTCTCTGTACATGTATTTGTTGGACTGATTTGCCATGTATCTAGTTCAATGTATATGAACATATTGGACATGTCTGCCATGTAGTATCTCTCAGTATATGGACACGTTGGAGACATCTGATATGTAGCTAGTACCCTGTATATGGACAAGTTGGACTGATCTGCCATGTAGCTAGTAACATGTATATGGACATGTTGGACTACTCCTCCATGTAGATAGCTCTCAGTATATGGATATGTTGGACTCATCTGCCATGTTGATAGTACTCTGTATGAGGAAATGTTGCACTACCCTGCCATGCAGCTAGTTCTCTCTATATAGACAAGTTGGACTCATTTGCCTTGTGTCTTGAACACTGCATATGGAATTGTTGCTCTACCCTGCCATTTAGCTAGCTCCATGTATATGGACCTTTTGGACTCGTCGTCCATGTAGCTAGCTCTCTGTACATGGATATGTTGGACTTATCTGCCAAATAGTTAGCTCTCTGTATATGAACATATTGAACTTGACTGCAATGTAGCTAGCACTCAATATATGGACATGTTGGACTCGTTAGCCAGTTTGCTAGCACTCTTTATATGGACATGTTGGACTACTCTGCCATGTACTAGCTCTCAGTATATGAACACTTTGAACTCATCTGCCATGTAGCTTGAACTCTGTATATGGAAATGCTGAACTAACCTGCCATGTAGCCAGCTCTCTGTATATGGACATTATTTTGGACTCTATTGCCATGTAGCTAACTGTCTATACATGTATATATTGGATTGATATGCCAAATAGGTAGCTATCTTTTTATGAACATACTGGACTTTTCTGCCTTGCAGCTAGCTCTCAGTATATGGATATGTTATACTAATCTGCCATTTAGCTAGTACCCTGAATTTGGACATGTTGGACAGCTCTGCCATGTAGCTAGCTCTCAGGGTATGGACACGTTGGACACACCTATCATATACCTAGAACTCTGTATATATAAATGTTGCACTATGCTGTCATGTAGCTCGTTTTCTGTATATAGGCAAGTTGGAATCATCTGCCTTATACCTAGAAATTTGCATTTGGAAATGTTTCACTACCCTGCCATATAGCTAGCTCTCTTTATATGGACATTTTGGACTCGTCTGCCATATAGCTAGCTCTCTGTACATGGAAATGTTGGACTGATCTGCTAAGTAAGTAACTCTCTGTATATGAACATATTGGACTTGTCTGCCATGTAGCTAGCTCTGAGTATATGGACACATTGGTAACAACTGCCATATAGTTAGAAACCTGAATATGTAGCTAGCTCTCAGTATATCCACACGTTGGAAATATCTGCAATATAGCTAGAACTCAGAATATGGACATGTTGGAGTACTCTGCCATGTAGCTAGCTCTCTGTATATAGACAAGTTGGAATCATCTGCCTTGAAGCTAGAACTCTGTATATGGAAAATTTCCACTACCCTGCCGTGTAGCTAGCTCTCTGTATGTGGATATTTTGGACTCAGTTACCATGTAGCTGGCTCTCTGTATATTGATATGTTGGACTGATCTGCCAAGTAGGTAGCTCT
>NW_006409046.1:146436-153002 GCF_000296735.1 Chrysochloris asiatica | reverse complement strand
CAGTATATGGACACATTGAACACATCTGCCATGTAGCTAGAACTCTGTATATGGAAGTGTTGCACTACTCTGCCATGTAGCTATCTCTCTGTATATAGACAAGTTGTCCTCATCTGCCTTGTACCTAGAACTCTGTTTTAGAAATGTTGCAGTACCGTGCAATGTAGCTAGCTCTCTGAATATGGAGATTTTGGACTCATCTGCCATGAAACTAGCTCTATGTATGTGGTTATGTTGGACTTATCTGCCAAGTAGCTAGATCTCTGTATATGAACATATTGGACTTGTCAGCCATGTAGGTTGCTCTCAGTATATGCGCAAGTTGGACACATGTGACATGTAGCTTGTCCCTGGAATATGGACATATTGGGCTACCCTGCCATGTAGATAACTCTCAGTATATGAACACATTGGACACATCTGCCATGAAGCTAGTACCCTGTCTATAGAAATGTTGCACTACCCTGCCATGTAGCAAGCCCTCTCTATATGGACATTTTGGAATCATCTACCATGTAGCTTGCTCTCTGTACATGGATATGTTGGACTGACCTGACAAGTAGGTTGCTCTCTGTATTTGAACATTTTGGACTTGACTGCCATTTAGCAACCTCTCAGAATATGGACATGTTGGAGTGATCTGCCATTTAGTTAGCTCTAAGTATATAGACACGTTGAACACATTTGCCATGTAGCTAGAACTCTTTTTATGGAAATGTTGCACTACACTGCCATGTAACTAGCTCTCTGAATATGGATATTTTGGCCTCGTCAGCCATGTAGCTAGCTAGCTCTCTGTGCATGGATATGTTGGACTGATCTGCCAAGTAGGTAGCTCTCTTTATATGAACATATTGGACTTGTCTGCCATGTAGCTAGCTCTAATTATATGGACATGTTGGACTCATCTACCATGTAGCTAGTACCCTATATATGGACATGTTGCACTAATCTGCCATGTAGCTTGCTCTCAGTATATGGACACGTTGGACACTTCTGCCATGTAGTTAGAACTCTGTATATGGATATGTTCCACTAGTCTACCAAGAAGCTAGCTCTCCCTACATGAACATATTGTACTTGTCTGCCATGTAGCTAGCTCTCCGTAAATGGACATTTTGGCCTCGTCAGCCATGTAGCCAGCTCTCTTTGCATGGATATGTTGGACTGATCTGCCAAGTAAGTAGCTCTCTTTATGTGAACATTTTTTACTTGTCTGCCATGTAGCTAGCTCTCAGTACATGGACAAGTTGGACTCAACACATGGACTTGTTGGACTCATCTGCCATGTAGCTAATACCTTGCATATGCACATGTTGTACTACTCTGCCATGTAGCTAACGTTTTATAGACAAGTTGTACCCATCTGCGATGTAGCTTGAACTGTGTATATTTAAATGTTGTACTACCCTACCGTGTAGCTAGCTCTCTGTATATGGACATTTTGGACTCGTCTGCCATGTAGCTAGCTCTGTACATTTATATGTTGGACTGATCTGTCAAGTAGTTAGTTCACTTTATAAGAACATATTCGACTTGTCTGCCTTGTATGTGGCTCTCAGTATATGGACACGTTAGACACATCTACCATGTAGATCTTACACTGAATATGGACATGTTGGACTTCTCTGCCATGTAGCTAGCTCTCCGTGTATGGATATGTTGGCTTGATCTGCCAAGTAGGTTGCTCTCTGTATATGAACTTATTGGACTTGGCTGCCATATAGTTAACTCTTAATATATGGACATGTTGGACTCATCTGACAGGTAGATAGTAACCTGTATATGGACACGTTGGACTACTCTACCATGCACCTAGAACTATGTATATGGATATGTTTCACTATTCTGACATGTAGCTATCTCTATATTTAGACAAGTTGGACTCATCTGCCTTGTACCTAGAACTCTGTATATGGAAATGTTTCACTCCCCTGCCATGTAGCTAGCTGTCTGTATATGAACATTTTGTACTCTTCTGCCATATAGCTAGTTCTCTGTACATGGATATGTTGGACTGATCTGCCAAGTAGGTAGCTTTCACTATATGAACATATTGGCCCTTTCTGCCATGTAGTTAGCTCTCAGTATATGGCACGTTGGAAACATCTGCCAAATAGCTAGAACTCTGAATATGGACATATTAAAGTACTCAGCCATGTAGCTAGCTCTATTTAAATAAACAATTTGTACTCATCTGCCTTGTAGCTAGAACTTTGTATATGGAAATGTTGCACTATCCTGCCATGCAACTTGTTCTCAGTGTATGGACATTTTGGACTCATCTACCATGTAGTTAGCTCTCTGTACTTGGATATGTTGGACTGATCTGACAAATAGGTAGCTTTCTGTATATGAACATAGGACATGTCTACCCTGTAGGTGGCTCTCAGTATATGGACATGTTGAACACATCTTCCATTTAGCTATTACAATGAATATGGACATGTTGGACTACTCTGCCCTCTAGCTAGCTCTCAGTATATGGTCACGTTGGACATATCTGCCATGTAGCTAGAACTCTGTGTATGGAAATGTTGCTCTACACTTCCATTTAGCTAGCTCTCTGTATATAGACAAGTTGAAATCATCTGTCTTCTAGCTAGAACTCTGTATATGGAAATGTTACACTACACTGACATGCAGCTAGCTCTCTGTATATGGACATTTTGGACTCATCTTCCAAGTAGCTAGCTCTCTGTACATGAATATGTTGGACTGCTCTGCCAAGTAGTTAGCTCTCTGTAGATAAACATATTGGACTTGTCTGCCATATAGACAGCTCTCAATATATGGACACCATGGACACATCTGCCATGTAGCAGAAACTCTATATGTGGAAATGATGAAGTACCCTGCCATGTAGCTAGTTCTTTGTATATGGACATTTTGAACTCGTCTGCCATGCAGCTAGCTCTCAGTATATGGACATGATGGACTCATCTACCTTGTAGCTAGTACCCTGTATATGGACATGTTGGACGACTCTGCCATGTAGCTGTCTCTCATTGTATGGACACATTCAACGTATCTGCCATGTATCTAGCATTCTGTATATGGAAATGTTGCACTACTCTGTCATGTAGCTATTTTTCTGTATAAAGACAAGTTGAACTTATCTGCTTTGCACCAAGAACTCTGTATATGGAAATGTTTCACTACCCTGCCTTGTAGCTAGCTTGCTGTATAGGGACATTTTGGACTCGACTGCAATGTAGCTTGTTCTCTGTACATGGATATGTTGGACTGTTCTGCCAAGTAGGTAGCTCTCTGTGTATGAACATATTGGACTTGTCTGCCCTGTAGGTGTCTCTCAGTATATGCACATGTTGGACATTTCTGCTATGTAGCTACTACCCTGAATATGGACATGTTGAACTTCTCTGCCATGTAGCTAGCTCTCTGTTTATGGACAAATTTTACTTCTCTGCCATGTAGCTAGCTCTCTGTGTATGAACATATTGGACTTGTCTGCCATGTAGCTAGTTCTCAGTATATGGACATGTTGGACTATTCTGCCATGTAGTTAGCTCTGTATATATAGACAATTTGTACTCATGTGCCTTGTAGCTAGAACACTGTATATGGAAATGTTGCACTATCCTGACATGTAGCTTGCCCTCCGTATATGGACATTTTGGACACGTCTTCCATGAACCTAGCTCTCTGTACGAGGATATGATAGATTGATCTGCCATGGATGTAGCTCTCTGTATATGAACATATAGGACTTTTGTGCCCTGTAGTTGGCTCACAGTATATGAACATGTTTTACACATCTTCCATGAAAATACTACCCTGAATATAGACATGTTGGACTACTCTGCCATGTAACTAGCTCTCAGTATATGGACATATTGGACACATCTGCCTTGTAGCTTGAATTCTGTATATGGACATGTTGGACGGCTCTGCCATGTAGCTAGCTCTCATTGTATGGACACGTTAGAAATATCTGCCATGTACCTAGAAATCTGTATATTGAAATTTTGCACTACTCTGTCATGTAGCTAGATTTCTGTATATAGACATGTTGAACTCATCTGCTTTGTACCTAGAACTCTGTATATGGAAATGTTTCATTACACTTCCATGCAGATAGCTCTCTGTATATGGACATTTTGGACTCGTTTGCCATGTAACTCGCTCTCTGTACATGGACATATTGGACTGTTCTGCCAAGTAGGTAGCGCTCTGTGTATGGACATATTGGAATTGTCTACTCTATAGGTTGCTCTCAGTGTATGAACATTTTGGGCTCGTCTGCCATGTAGCTACTACCCTGAATATAGACATGTTGGACTACTGTGCCGTGTAGCTAGCTCTCTGTATATGGACATTTTGAACTCCTCTGCCATGTAGCTAGCTCTCTGTACATGGATATGTTACACTGATCTGAGAAGTAGGTAGCTCTCTGTTTATGAACATATTGGACTTGTCTGCCATGTAGCTAGTTCTCAGTATATGGACACGTTGGACTACTCTGCCATGTAGCTAGCTCTTTGTATAAAGACATTTTGTACTCATGTGCCTTGTAGGTAGAATTCTGAATATGGAAATGTTGCACTACTCTGCCATGTAGCTCGCTCTCTGTACATGGATATGTTGAACTGATCTTCCAAATAGGTAGCTCTCTGTATATGAATATATTGGATCTGTCTGCCATATAAGTAGCTCTCAATATATGGACATGTTGGACTCATCTGACAGGTGGATAGTACCCTGTATATGGACATGTTGTACGACTCTGCCTTGTAGTTACCTTTCAGTGTATGGACACGTTGGACACATCTTCCATGTAGCTAGAACTCTGTATAAGGAAATGTTTCACTATTCTGTCATGCACCTATCTCTTTATATATAGACAAGTAGGACTCATCTGCATAGGAGCTAGAACTCTGTATATGGAATTGTTTCACTACCCTGCCATGTAGCTAGCTCTCTGCATATGGACATTTTGGACTCGTCTGCCATGTAGCTAGCTCTCTGTACATGGATATGTTACACTGATCTGCGAAGTAGGTATCTCACTCTTTATGAACATTTTGAACTTGTCTGCCCTGTAGCTAGTTCTCAGTATATGGACATGTTACACTACTCTGCTATGTAGCTAGCTATCAGTATATGGACACGTTGGACACATCTGCCATGTTCCTAGAAAACTGTGTATGGGAATGTTGCACTACTCTGCCATGTAGCTAGTTCTTTGTATATAGAAAAGCTGGATTCACCTGCCTGGTAGCTAGAACTCAGTATATGGAAATGTTGCACCACACTGCCATGTAGTTATCTCTCTGTATATGGACACTTTGGACTCTTTTGCCATGTAGCTAGCTCTCTGTACATGGATAGTTGGACTGATCTGCCAAATAGGTAGCTCTCTGTATATGAAAATATTGGAATTTTCTGCCATGTAGTTAGCTCTCAGTACATGGACACTTTGGACACATTTGCCATGGAGCTTGAACTCTGTATATTGAATTGATGCACTACTCTGCCATGTAGCTAGCTCTCTGTACATGGATATGTTGGACTGATCTGCCAAGGATGTAGTTCTCTGTATATGGACATGTTGGACTCATCTGCCATGTATCCAGTGCCCTGTATATGGACATGTTGGACAACTCTGCCTTATAGCTAACTTGCAGTATATGGACAAATTTGACACATCTGCCATGTACCTAGAACACTGTATATGAAAATGTTGCACTACTCTGCCATGTAGCTAGCTCTCTGTATATAGACACATTGGACTCATCTGCATTGTAGCTAGATCTCTGTATATGGAATTGTTGCACTACCCTGCCTTGTTGCTAGCTCTCTATATGGACATTTTGGACTTGTCTGCCATGTAGCTAGCTCTCTGTACATGGATATGTTGTACTGAACTGCCAAGTAGGTAGCTCTCTGCATATGAACATATTGAACTTGTCTGCTATGTTGGTTGCTCTCAGTATATGGACATGTTGGACACATCTGCCATGTAGCTAGTACCCTGAATATGGACATGTTGGTTTACTCTACCATGTAGCGAGTTCTCAGTATATGGACACGTTGGACACATCTGCTATGTAGTTAGACCACTGTATATGGGAATGTTGCACTACTCTGCCACGTAGCTAGCTCTCTGTATATAAACAAGTTGAACTCATCTGCCTTGTAGCTAGAATTCTGTATATGGAAATGTTGCACTACCCTGTCATGTAGCTAGCTTTCTGTATATGGACATTTTGGACTCATCTGCCATGTAGCTAACACCCTGTAAATGTATATGTTGGACTGATCTGCCAAGTAGCTAGCTCTCTGTATATGAACATATTGGACATAGCCACTATGTAGGTAGCTCCCAGTACATGGACAGCTTTGACACATCTGACATGTGGCTAGAACACTGCATATGGAAATGTTGCACTATTCTGCCGTGTACCTAGCACTCTATAGATAGACAAGTTGGAGTCATCTGCCTTGTAGCTAGAACTCTGTATATGGAAATGTTGCTCTACCCTACCATGTATTAAGCTCTCAGTATATGGACACTTTAGACACATATGCCATGTAGCTAGTAC
>NW_006409046.1:144686-145528 GCF_000296735.1 Chrysochloris asiatica | reverse complement strand
TCTCTGTATATGAACATAATGGACTTGTCTGCCATATAGGTAGCTCTCAATATATGGACACCATGGACACATCTGACATGTTGCTAGAACTCTGTATATGGAAATGTTGCACTACACTGCCATATAACTAGCTCTGTGTATATGGACATTTTGGACTCGTCTGCCATGTAACTAGCTCTTTGTTCATGGATATGTTACACTGATTTGCAAAATAGGTAACTATCATTATATGAAAATATTGGACTCGTGTGTCCTGTAGCTCGCTCTCAGTATATGAAAACGTTGGAATCATCTGCCATGTTACTTGAACTTTGTATATGGAAAAGATGCACTAATCGGTGATGTAGCTAGCTCTCTGTATATATACATTTTGGAGTTGGCTGACATGTAGGTAGCTCTCTGTGCACGGATATTTTCGACTGATCTGCCGTGTAGTTAGCTCTCAATATATGCACAAATTGGACACATTTGCCATATAGCTAGAACTCTGTATATGGAAATGTTGCACTACCCTGCCATGTAGTTAGATTTTTGTATATAGACAAGTTGGACTTAACTGCCTTGTAGCTAAAACTCTGTGTATGGAAATATTGCACTACCGTGCCAGGTACCTAGCTCTCTGCATATGGATATTTTGGACTCATCTTCCATGAAGCTAGTTCTCTGTACAAGGATATTTTGAACTGATCTGCCAAGTATGTAGTTCTCTCTATATAAACATACTGGACTTGTCTGCCATGTAGATGCCTCTCAGTATATGGACACTTTAGACACATATGCCATGTAGCTAGTACCCTGAATATGGACATGTTGGACTACACTGCCATGTAGCTAGCCCTCAG
>NW_006409046.1:143063-144586 GCF_000296735.1 Chrysochloris asiatica | reverse complement strand
CCTGCCATGTAGCTAGCTCTCTGTATTTTGACATTTTGGACTCGTATGCCATATAACTAGTTTTCTGTATATGGGCATGTTGCACTCATCTGTCAGGTAGCTAGTACTCTGTATATGGGAATGTTGGTCTGCTCTGCCATGTAGCTAGCTCTCAGTGCATGGACACGTTGGACACATCTGCCATATACCTAGAACTCTGTATATGGAAATGTTGCGTTAATCTGTCATGTAGCTAGCTCTAGGTATATAGACAAGTTGGACTTATCTGCCTTGTACTTAGAACTCTGTATATGGAAATGTTTCACTACTCTGCCATGTAGCAAGCTCTCTGTAAATGGGCATTTTAGAATCATCTGCCATGACGCTTGCTCTCTGTACGTGGATATGTTGGCCTGATATGCCAAGTAGATAGCTCTCTGTATATAAACATATTGGACTTCTCTTCCAAGTAGCTAGCTTTCAGTATATGAACACATTGGACACATGTGCCATGTAACTAGAACTCTGTATATAGAAGTGTTACACTACTCTGCCATGTAGCTAGATCTCAGTATATAGACAAGTTGGACTCATCTGCCATGTACCTAGAACTCTGCATATGGAAATATAGCACTACCCTGCCATGTAGCTAGCTCTCTGAAAATAGACATGTTGGACTCATCTACCTTGTACATAGAACTCTGTATATGTGCATGTTGGAATTCTCTGCCATGTAACTAGCTCTCAGTGCATGGACATGTTGGAGACATCTGCCATATACCTAGAAATCTGTATATGGAAATGTTGCATTACTCTGTCATGTAGCTAGCTCTAGGTATATAGACAAGTTGGACTCATCTGCCTTGTACTTAGAACTCTGTATATGGAAATGTTTCACTACCCTGCCATGTAGCAAGCTCTCTGTAAATGGACATTTTAGAACCATCTGCCATGACGCTTGCTCTCTGTACATGGATATGTTGGCCTGACCTGCCAAGTAGGTAGCTCTCTGTATATAAACATATTGGACTTCTCTGCCATGTCCTTAGCTCTCAGTATATGGACACATTGGACACATCTGCCATGTAACTAGAACTCTGTATATAGAAGTGTTGCACTACTCTGCCATGTAGCTAGATTTCATTATATAGACAAGTTGGACTCATCTGCTGTGTACCTAGAACTCTGCATATGGAAATGTAGCACTACCCTGCCATGTATCTAGCTCTCTGAAAATAGATATGTCGGACTCATCTACCTTGTACATAGAACTCTGTATATGGGCATGTTGGAATTCTCTGCCATATAACTAGCTCTCAGTATATGAACATATTGGTATTGTCTGACATGTTGCTAGCTCTCAGTATATGGACACGTTGGACACATCTGCCATGTAGCTAGAACCCTGTTTAGGAAAATGTGGCACTACACTACCATATAGCTAGCTCTCTGTATATAGAAAAGTTTGACTCATCTGCCTTGTTGCTAGAACTCTGTATATGTAAATGTTGCATTACCCTGCCATGTAGCTAGTTCTCTGTATA
>NW_006409046.1:140018-142113 GCF_000296735.1 Chrysochloris asiatica | reverse complement strand
TAGCTCTCCGTATATGGACACATTGGAAATATCTGCCATAGAGCTAGAAAACAGAATATAGACATGTTGGAGTGTTCTGCAATTTAGCTAACTCTCTGTTTATAGAGAATTTGTACTCATCTGCCTTGTAGCTAGAACACGGTATATGGAAATGTTGCACTACCCAGCCATGTAGCTAGCTCTATGTATATGGATATTTTGGATTTGTCTGCCATGTAGCTAGCTCTCTGTACATAGATACGTTGGACTGATCTGCCAAGTAGGTAGCTCTCTGTATATGAACATATAGGAATTGTCTGCCCTTTAGGTGGCTATTAGTATATGGACATGTTGGAAATATCTGCCATGTAGCTCAGACTCTATATATGGAAATGTTGCATTACCATGGCATGTAGCTAGCACTCTGTATATAGACTACTTGGACTCATCTGCCTTTTACCTAGAACTCTGGACATGGAAATGTTGCACTACCCTGCCATGTATCTTGCTCTCTGTATGCGGACATTTTGGACTTATCTGCCATGTAGCTAGCTCTCTGTACATGGATATATTGGACTGATCTGACAAGTAGGTTGCTCTCTGTATATGAACATAATGCACTTTTCTAACATGTAGTTGACTCTCAGTATATGGACATGTTGGACTAATTTGCCATGTAGCTTTTACCCTGAATATGGACATGTTGCACTACTCTGCCATGTAACTGGCTCTCAGGATATGGACATGTTGGACACATTTACCATGTAGCTAGAGCTCTGAATATGGAAATGTTGCACTACTCTTCCATGTAGCTAGCTCTCTGTATATAGACAATTTGTACTCATCTGCCGTGTAGCTAGAACACTGTATATGGAAATGGTGCACTACCCTGCCATGTAGCTAGCTCTCTGTACATGGATATTTTGGACTGATGTGCAAAGTAGGTAGCTCTCTATATGAACAAATATGACTTGTTTGCCCTATAGGTGGCTCTCAGTATATGGACACGTTGGACTCATCTGCCATGTAGCAAATACCCTGAATATGGACATGTTGGAATACTCTGCCATGTATCTTGCTCTCAGTGTATGGATCCATTGGACACATCTGCCATGTAACTTGAACTGTGTATATGGTAATGTTTCACTACTCTCCCATGTAGCTAGCTCTCTGTATTTAGACATTTTGGACTCATCTGCCATGTAGCTAGCTCTTTGTACAAGGATATGTTGGACTGATCTGCCAAGTAGGAAGCTCTCTGTATATAAACATATAGGACTTGTCTGCCATGTAGGTAGCTCTCTGTATATGAACAATTTTGACACATCTGCCATGTAGCTAGAATTCAATATATGGAAATGTTGCTCTACCATGACATCTAGCTAGCTCTCTGTATTTAGACAAGTTGGACTCATCTGCCTTGTAACAAGCCCTCTAAATATACACATGCTGGACTCATCTGCCATGTAGTTAACTCTCAGTATATGAACATGTTGGACACATCTGCCATGTTGCTAGTACCCTGAATATGGACATGTTGGACTACTCTGCTATGTAGCTCACTCACAATATGTGGATGCGTTGGACACATCAGCCATGTCGCTAGAACTCTGTATATGGAAATGTTGAACTACTTTGACATGTATCTAGCTCTCTGTATATAGACATGTTGTACTCATCTGTCTTGTAGCTGGTACTCTGTATATGGAAATGTTGCACTACCCTGCCATGTAGCTAGCTCTCTATATATGGACATTTTGGACTCGTCTGCCATGAAGCTAGATCTCTGTACATGGTTATGTTGGACTGATGTGCCAATTAACTAGATCTCTATATATGAACGTATTGGACTTGTCTGCCATGTAGCTACCTCTCAGTATATGGACATGTTGGGCTAATCTGCCATGTAGCTAGTACCCTGTATATGGACATGTTGAACTACTCTTTCATGTAGCTAGCTCTCAGTATATGGACACGTTGGACACATCTGCCATGTAACTAGAACTCTGTATGTGGTAATGTTGCAATAATCTGCCATGTAGCTAGCTCTATGTATATAGACAACTTGTACTCATCTGCCTTGTAGCTAGAACTCTGAATATGGAAATGTTGCACT
>NW_006409046.1:135574-139918 GCF_000296735.1 Chrysochloris asiatica | reverse complement strand
TAGCTCTCTGTACATGGATATGTTATACTGATCTGTGAAGTAATTAGCTCTATGTATATGAACATATTGGATTTGTGTGCCATGTAGAAAACTCTCAGTATATGAACACTTTGGACTCGTCTGCCATGTAGCTTGAACTCTGTATATGGAAATGATTCACTACTCTGCATGTAGCTAGCTCTCATTGTATGTATGCCTTGGACACATCTGCCATGTAGCTAAAACTCTGTATATGGAAATGTTCCACTACCCTGCCAAGTAGGTAGCTCTCAGTATATACACATATTGGACTTGTCTGGTATGTAGGTACCTCTCAATTTATGGACACCTTGGACACATCTACCATGTAGCTAGAACTCTGTATATGGAAATGTTGCACTACCCTGACAAGTAGCTAGCTCTCTGTATATAGACATTTTGGACACATCTCCCATGTAACTACTACCCTGAATATGGACATGTTGGACTACTCTGCCATGTCGCTAGCTCTCATTATATGGACAAGTTGGACACATCTGCCATGTAGCTAGAACTCTGAATATGCAAATGTTGCACTGCTCTGCCATGTAGCTGCCTGTCTGTATATACACAAGTTGAACTCATCTGCCTTGCAATTAGAACTTCTGTATATGGAAATGTTGCACTACCCTGCCATGTGTCTAGCTCTCTGTATAAGGGCATTTTGGACTTATCTGCCACTTAACTAGCTCTCTGTATATGGATTTGTTGGACAGATCTGCCAAGCAAGTAGTTCTCTGTTTATGAACATATTGGACTTGTCTGCCATGTAGCTAACTCTCATTATATGGACGTGTTGGGCACTTCTCAAATGTAGCTCGAACTCTGTATATGGAAAAGTTGCACTACTCTGCCATGTAGCTAGATATTTGCACATATACATGTTGGAATCATCTGCCTTGTATAGAGAACTCTGTATTTGGAAATGTTTCACAACCCTTCCATGTGGCTAGCTCTCTGTATATGAACATTTTGGACTCGTCTGCATGTAGATAGCTCTCTGCACAGGGATATTTTGGAGTCAGCTGACAAGTAGGTAGCTCTCTGCATATGAACATATTGGACTTCTGTGCCATGTAGCTATCTTTCAGTATATGGACACGTTGGACACATCAGCCATGTAGCTAGAACTCTGTATATGGAAATGTTGCACTACGAGGCCATGTAGCTATCTCTCTATATATAGAGAAGTTGGACTCATCAGCCTTTTAGCTAGAACTTTGTAAATAGAATTGGTGCACTTCCCTGACATGTAGCTAGCTCTCTATATATGGACTTTTTGGAGTTGCATGCCATGTAGCTAGCTCTCTTGATATGGATATGTTGGACAGATCTGCCAATTAATTAGTTCTCCTTATATGAACATATTGGACTTGTCTGCCCTGTAGGTGGCTCTAAGTATGTGGACACGTTGAACACATCTGCCATGTAGCTACTACCCTGAATATGGACATGTTGGACTACTCTGCCATGTCGCTAACTCTCAGAATTTGGACACGTTTGACACATCTGCCATGTAGCTCGAAATGTATATACATAAATAATGCACTATTCTGCCATGTAGCTAGCTCTCTGTATATAGACAAGTTGGACGCATCTGCCTTGTAGCTAGAAATTCTGTATATGGAAATGTTGTACTACCCTGCCATATAGTTGCTCTCTGTATATGGACATTTTGGACTCGTCTGCCATGTAGCTAGCTCACTGTACATGGATATGTTGGACTGATCTGGGAGTTAGTTTAATCTCTTTTATGAACATATTGGACTTGTCTGCCATGTAGTTAGCTCTAAGTATATGGACACGTTGCACACATCTGCCATGTAGCTAGAACTCTGTATATGGAAATGTTGCACTACGATGCCATGTATCCACCTCTCTGTATACAGCCAAGTTGGACTCATCTGCCTTGTAGCTAGAACTCTGTATATGAAAATGTTGCACTACCCTGCCATGTAGCTATCTCTCTGTATATGGACATTTTGGACTTGTCTGCCATGTAGTTAGTTCTCTATACATGGCTACGTTACAGTGATCTGCGAAGTAGGTATTTCTCTGTATATGAACATATTGGACTTGTCTGCAATGTAGCTAGCTCTCAGTACATGTAAATGTTGGACTGATCTGCCAAGTAGGTAGCTCTCTGTGTATGAACTTATTGGAGTTGTCTGCACTGTAGGTCACTCTCGGTATATGGAGACGTTGAACACATCTGCCATATAGCTACAAACCTGAATATGGACATGTTGTAGTACTCTGCCATGTAGCTAGCTCTCTGAATATATGCAATTTGTACTCATCTGCCTTGTAGCTAGAACTTTATATATGGAAATGTTGCACTACCCTGCCATGTAGCTTGCTCTCTGTAAATGGACATTTTGTACTCGTCTGCTGTGTAGGTAGCTTTCTGTATATGGATATGTTAGAATGATCAATCAAGTAGGTAGCTCTCTGCATATGAACATATTGGACCTGTCTTCCATGTAGCTGGCTCTCAGAATATAGACAAGTTGGACTAATTTGCCTTGTAGCTAGAACTCTGTATATGGAAATGTTGCACTACCCTGCCATGAGGCTAGCTCTCTGTATGTGGACATTTTGGACTCGTCAGCCATGAAACTAGCTCTCTGTACATGGATAGGTTGGATTGATCTACCAAGTAGGTAGCTCTCCGTATATGAACATATAGGACTTTTCTTCTCTGTAGGTGACTCAAAATATATGTACACTTTGGACACATCTTTCTTGTAGCTACTACCCTGAAGATGGACATGTTGGACTACTCTACCATGAAGCTATCTCTCAGTATATGGACAGGTTGGACACATCTTCCATGTATGTTTAACTCTGTTTATGAAAATGTTGTACTACTCTGCCATGTAGATAGCTCCATGTATATAGAGAAGTTGGACTCATCTGCCTTGTAGCTAGAACACTGTATATAGAAATGTTGCACTACCCTGCCATGTAGCTAGCTTTCTGTATATGGACATTTTGGACTCGCATTCTATGTAGCTAGCTCTCTGTATATGTATATGTTTCACTGACCTGCTAAGTAGGTAGCTCTCTGAATATGAATATATTGGATTTTCTGCCCTGTAGCTGGCTCTCTGTATATGGACACGTTAGACACATCTGCCATGTAGCTACTACACTGAATATGGACATGTTGGACTGCTCTGCCATTTAGATAGCTCTCAGTATATGGACAGGTTGGACACATCTGCCATCTAGATCGAACTCTGTATCTGCCATGTAGCTAGCTCTCAGTATGTGTACACTTTGGAAACATCTGCCATGTACCTTCTACCCTGAATATGGACATGTTGGAATACTCTGCCTTGCAGCTAGCTCTCAGTATATGGACAGATTGGACACATCTGCCAAGTAGCTCGAACTCTGTATATGCCATGCAACTAGCTGTCAGTTTAAGGACAGGTTGGACACATCTGCCATGTAGCTTGAACTCTGTATATGGAAATGTTGCACTACTCTGCCATGTAGCTAGCTCATTGTATATAGACAAGTTGGAATCATCTTCCTTGTGGCGAGAACTCTGTATAGGGAATTGTTGCAATACACTGCCCTGTAGCTAACTTTCTGTATATGGACATTTTGGACTCGCTTGCCATGTAGCTAGCTCTTTGTATATGGATATGTTGCACTGATCTGCCAAGTAGGTAGCTCTCTGTATATGAACATATTGGACTTGTCTATTCTATAGGTGGCTCTCAGTCCTCTGCGATGTTGCTACTACCCTGAATATGGACATGTTGGACTACTCTGCCATGTAGCTAGATCTCAGAATATGGACACGTTGGACACATCTGCCATGTAGCTCGAACTCCGTATATGGGAATGTGCACTACTCTGCCACGTAGCTAGCTCTCGGTATATTGAGAAGTTGGACTCATCTGCCTTGTAGCTAGAATTTTGTATATAGACATGGTGCACTACCCTGCCATCTAGCTAGCTCTCTGTATATGGACATTTTGAATTCACATGCCATGTACATGGTTATGTTGGACTGATCTGCCAAGTCAGTAGCTCTCTGTATATGAACATATTGGACTTGTTTGCCCTGTAGGTGGCTCTCAGTATATGGACATGTTGTAATTATCTGCCATGTTGCTACTACCCTGAATATGGACATGATGGACTACTCTGCCATGTCGATAGCTCTCAGTATGTAGATACGTTGGACACATCTGCCATGTAGCTCGAACTCTGTATATAGAAATGTTGCAGTACACTGCCATGTAGCTAGCTCTCTGTATATAGACAAGTTGGACTCATCTGCCTTTTAGCTCGAACTCTGTATTTGGA
>NW_006409046.1:133759-135474 GCF_000296735.1 Chrysochloris asiatica | reverse complement strand
TAGCTCTCTGTATATGAACATATCGAACTTGTGTACCATGTAGTGAGCTCTCAGTATGTGAACACTTTGGACTCATCTGTAATGTATCTTGAACTCTGTATATGGAAATGATGTACTACTCTGCCATGTAGCTAGCTCTCGGTATATGGACATTTTGTACTCATCTGACATGTAGGTAGCTCTCTGAGCATGGGTATTTGGGACTGATCTGCCAAATAGGTAACTCTCTGTATATGAACACATTGGACTTGTCTGCCATGTAGCTAGCTCTCAGTATATGGACATGATGAACTCATCTGCCGTATAGCTAGCTCTCTGTACATGGATATGTTGAAATGATCTACCATGTAGGTAGCTCTTTGTATATGGACTTTTTGAAATCCTAAGGCTTGTAGCTAGAACTCTGCATATGGAAATGCTGCACTACCATGCCATGTAGCTATGTCTCTGTATATGGACATTTTGGAGTCGTCTACCATTTAGATATCTCTCTGTACATGGATATGTTGCACTGATGTTCCAAGTAGGTAGCTGTCTGTATATGAACATATTGGACTCGTGTGCCATGTAGAACTCTGTATTTGGAAATGTTGCAATACCATGTCATGTAGCTAGCCCTCTGTATATAGACAAGTTGGACTCATCTGCCATGTAGCTTGAACTCTGTATATGGAAATGATCCACTACTCTGCATTGTAGCTAGCTCTCTGTATATAGACCTTTTGGACTCTTCTAACTTGTAGCTAGCTCTCTGTGCATGGATATTTTGGACTGATCTGCCCTTTAGCTAGCTCGCAGTATATGGACATGTTGGACACATGTGCCATGTAACTGGAACTCTGTATATAGAAAAGTTGCAGTCATCTGCCTTGTAGCTAGCTTTCTGTACATGGATATGTTGGACTGATCTGCCAATTTTGTAGCTCTCTGTATATGAACATATTGGACTGTATATGAACATGTTGGACTTGTCTTTCATGTAGCTAGCTCTCAGTATATGGACATGTTAGACTCCTCTGTGATGTAGCTAGTACCCTGTATATGGATATGTTGTACTATTCTTCCATATGGCTAGCTGTCAGAATATGGACACTTTGGACATATCTTAAATTTAGATAGAACTCTGTATGTAGCTAGCTCTCTGTATATGGACATGTTGGACATATCTGCCATGTAGTTAGAACTATGTATATGGAAATGTTGCACTACCCTGCCATGTAGCTAGCTATCTGTATATGGACATTTAGGACTCCTCTGTCATGTAGCTAACTCTCTGTAAATGGATATGTTGGACTGATCTGCCAAGTACGTAGCTCTCTTTATATGAACATATTGGATTTGTCTTCCATACAGCTAGATCTCAGTATCTGGCCACGTTGGACACATCTACCATGAAGATAGAACTCTATATATGGAAGTGTTGAACTACTCTTGAACTACTACATGTGGCTAGCTCTCTGTGAATAGACAAGTTTGTCTCATCTGCCTTGTAGATAGAACTCTGTATATGGAAATGTTGCACTAACCTGCCATGTAGCTAGATCTCTGTATATGGACATTTTGGACTAGGGTCTGCCATGTAGCTAGCTTTCTGTACATGAATATGTTGGACTGATTTCCTAAGTAGGTTGTTGTTGTTGTTGTTGTTAAGTGCCGTCGAGTCGGTTCCGACCCATAGCGACCCTGTACAGGGTTTCCGAGGGTGTAAATCCTTA
>NW_006409046.1:120648-133659 GCF_000296735.1 Chrysochloris asiatica | reverse complement strand
ATATGGACATTTTCGACTCATCTGTCATGTAGCTAGCTCTCTGTATATGGATATGTTAGACTGATCTGCCAAATAGGTAGCTCTCTGTATATGAACATATTGGACTTGTCTGCCCTGTAGTTGGCTGTCATTATATGGACATTTTGGACACATCTGCCATGTAACTACTACTGTGAATGTGTAGAAGTTGGACTTGTCTGCCATGTAGCGAGCTCTCCGTATATGGACATGTTGGACACATCTGCCATATAGCTCAAATTCTGTATATGGTAATGTTGCACTACCCTGTCAGGTAGCTAGCTCTCTGTAAATAGACAATTTGGACTCATTTGCCTTGTACCTAAAACTCTGTATATGAAAATGTTGCACTACCCTGCCATGCAGCTTGCTCTCTGTATATGGACATTTTGCACTCGTCTGCTATGTAGCTAGCTCTCTGTACATGGATATGTTGGACTGATCTTCCAAGTAGGTAGCTCTCTGTATATGAACATATTGGAATTGTCTGCCATGTAGCTAGTTGTTATTATATGGACACGTTGGACACATCTGTCATGTAGCTAGAACTCTGTATATTGAAATGTTGCACTAGACTGCCATGTAGCTATCTCTTTGTATATACACGAGCTGGACTTATCTGTTTGTAGCGAGAACTCTTTATATGGAAATGTTGCACTACCCTGCCATGTAGCTAGCTCTCTGTATATGGACATTTTGGACTCTTCTGCCATGTAGCTAGCTCTCTGTATATGGATATGTTACTCTTATTTTCAAAGTAGTTAGCTCTCTGTATATGAACATATTGAACTGTCTGCCATATAGGTAGCTGTCAGTATATGGATATGTTGGACTGATCTGCCATGTAGTTAGGATGCTCTATAAGGACATGTTGTACTGCTCTACCATGTAGCTAGCTTTCAGTGTATGGACACATTGGAAAAATCTGCCATATAACTAGAAACCTGAATATGGACATGTTGGAGTATTTTGCCATGCAGCTAGCTTTCTGTATATAGACAGTTTGTAATCATCTGCCTTGTAGCTAGAACTCTGAATATGGAAATGATGCACTATATTGCCATGTAGCTTGTTCTCTGTATATGGACATTTTGGACTCGTCTGTCATGTAGCTAGCTCTCTGTACATGGATATGTTGGACTTATCTGATAAGTATGTAGCTATCTATGTATGAACATATTGGACTTGTCTCACATGTAGCTAGCTCTCAGAATATGGACACGTTGGACATATGTGCCTTGTAGCTAGAACTCAATATATGGAAATGTTGCACTACTCTGCCATGTAGGTAGCTCTCTGTATATGAACATTTTGGACTCGTCTGCCATGTAGAGAGCTCTCTGTACCTGGATATTTTGGAATGATCTGCCATATAGGTAGCTCTCAGTATATGGACAATTTGGACACATCTTCCATGTAGGTAGATCTGTGTATATGGAAATGTTGTTCTACATTGCCATGTAGCTAGCTCTTTGTATATTGACAGTTGGACTCATCTGCCTTATAGAGAGAACTCTGTATATGGAAATGTTGCCCTACCTTGCCATGTTGCTAGCTCTCTGTATACGGACTTTTTTGAATCTCTGCCATGTAGCTAGCTCTTGGTACATGGATATGTTGGCCTGATCTACCAAGTAGGTAGCTCTCTGTACATGAACATATTGAACTTGTCTGCCCTGTAGGTGGCTCTCAGTATATGGACACATTTGACACATCTGCTATGTAGTTACTACCCTGAATAAGGACATGTTGGACTTGTCTGCCATGTAGGTAGCTCTCAGTATATGGACACATTTGATACATCTGCCATGTCTCTAGAACTCAGTATATGGAAATGTTGAACTACCCTGCCATATAGCTAGCTCTCTGTATATGGACATTCTGGAATCGTTTGGCATGTAGTTAGCTCTCTGTACATGGATATGTTGGACTGATCTGCCAAGTAGGTAGCTCTCTGTATATGAACATATTGGACTTGTCTTCCATAAAAGTCGCTCTCAGTATATGGACATGTTGGACACATCTGCCATGTATCTAGTACCCTGAATATGGACATGGTGGAATACTTTGCCATGTAGTTAGCTCTACGTATATGGACACGTTAGAAACAAGTGCCATGTAGTTAAAACTCTGTATATGGAAATGTTGCACTCCCCTACCATGTAGTCAAATCTCTATATATAGACAAGTTGGACTCATCTGCCTTGTAGCTAGAAATCTGTTTATGGAAATGTTGCACTACCATTCCATGTAGCTAGCTCTCTGTACATGGATATGTTGATCTGATCTGCCAAGTAGGTAGCTCTCTGTATATGAAGATATTGGACTTGTCTGCCATGTAGCTACCTCTCAATATATGGACATGTTGGAGACATATGCCATATAGCTAGTACCCTGTATGTGGACATGTTGGACTGCTCTACCATGTAGCTATCTCTCAGTGTATGGACACGTTGGACACATCTGCCATGTACTTAGAACTCTGTATATGGAAATGATGCACTAATCTGCCATGTATCTAGCTCCCTGTATATGGACATTTTGGTCTCGTTTGCCATGTAGCTAGCTCTCTGTACATGGATATGATGGACAGATCTGCCAAGTAGGTAACTCTCTGTATGTCAACATATTAGACTTGGCTGCCATGTTGGTGGCTCTCAGTATATGGACCCGTTGTACACATCTGCCATGTATTTAGTTCCCTGAAAATGGACATGTTGGACTACTCTGCCATGTAGCTAGCTGTGAGTATATGGACACTTTGCACACATCTGCCATGTAGCTAGAACTCTGTATATAGAAATTTTGCACTACCCTGCCATTTATTTAGATCTCTTTATATAGACAAGTTGGTCTCATCTGCCTTGTAGGTAGAATTCTGTATATGGAAATGGTGCACTACCATGCCATGTAGCTAGCTCTCTGTATATGGACATTTTGGACTCGTCTGCCATGTAGATAGCTCTCTGTACATGGATATGTTGGAATGATCTGGCAAGTAGGTAACTCTCGGTATATGAACATATTGGACTTGTCTGCTAATTAGCTAGCTCTCAGTACATCAATATGATGGACAAGTCTGCCATGTAGGTAGAACTCTGTATATGGAAGTGTTGCATGACTCTGCCATGTAGCTAGCTCTCCGTATATAGATAGTTGGACTCATATGCCTCGTAGCTTGAACTCTGTATAAGGAAATGTTGCACTAACCTGCCATGTAGCTAGATCACTGTACATGGACATTTTGGACTCATCTAGCATACAGCTTGGTCTCTATACATGGATATGTTGAACTGATCTGCAAAGTAGGTAGCCCTCTGTATATGAACATATTGGACTTGTCTGCCAAGTAGCTAGCTTTCAGTATATGGACACGTTGGACTTATCTGCATGTAGCTACAACTCTCTATATGGAAATGTTGCACTAGACTGACATGTAGCTAGTTCTCTGTATATAAACAAGTTGGATTCATCTGCTTTGTAGCTAGAACTCTGTATATGATAATGTTGCACTACCCTGCCATGTAGCTTGCTCTCTGTATATGGACAATTTGGACTCGTCTGCCATTTAGATAGCTCTCTGTACATGGATATGGTGGACTGATCTGCCAAGTAGGTAGCTTACTGAATATGAAAATATTGGAGTTCTCTGCCATTGAGCAAGTTCTCATTATATGGACACGTTGGAAACATCTGCCATGTAGCTAGAACTCTGTATATGGAAATGTTGCACTAATCTGCCATGTAGCTAGCTCTCTTTACATGGATATGTTTGATTGATCTGTCAAGTAGGTAGCTCTTTGTATATGAACATACAGGATTTGTCTGCCCTGTAGGTGGGTCTCAGTAGCTGCACATGTTGGACTACTCTGCCATGTAGCTAGCTCTCAATATATGGACATCTTGTACACATCTGCCATGTAGCTTGAACTCTGTATATGGAAATGTTGCATTTCTCTGCCATGTAGCTAGCTCTCTGTATATATAGAAGTTGCACTCATCTGCCTTGTAGCTAGAACTCTGTATATAGAAATGGTGCACTTCCCTGCCATCTACCTATCTCTCTGCATATGGACATGTTGGAATCGCATACCATGTAGCTAGCTCTCTGTATATGGATATGTAGGACTGATCTGCCAAGTAAATAGCTCTCTGTATATGAACATATTGGACTACTCTATCATGTCGCTAACTCTCAGTATATGGACACCTTGGACACATCTGCCATGTAGCTCAAACTCTGTATATGTAAATGTTGCATTACTCTCCCATATAGCTAGATCACTGTATAGAGACAAGTTGGACTCATCTGCCTTGTAACTATAACTTCTTTATATGGAAATGTTGCACTACTCTGCCATGTGGCTACCTCTCTGTATATGGACATTTTGGACTCGTCTGCCATGTGCCTAGCTCTCTGTACATGGGGATATGTTGGACAGATCTGACAAATAGGTAGCTCTCTGTATATGAACATGTTGGACTTGTCTTTCATGTAGCTAGCTCTCAGTATATGGACACGTTGGACACATCTGCCATGTACCTAGAACTCTGTATATGGAAATGTTGCACTACTCTGCCGTGTAGCTAGCTCATTGTACATAGACACGTTGGACTCATATGCCTTGTAGCTAGAACTCTGTATATGGAAATGTTGCACTACCCTGCCAGGTAGCTAGATCTCTGTATATGGACATTTTGAATTTGTCTTATATGTAGCTAGCTCCCTGTACATGGATAAGCTGTCGTTATATGGACACGTTGGACACCTCTGCCATGTAGCCAGAACTCTGTATATTGAAATGTTGCACTATTCTGCCATATATCTAGCTCTCTGTATATAGAGAAGCAGGATGCATAAGTCTGTATGGACATTTTGGACTTCTCTGCCATGTAGCTAGCTCTCTGTATATGGATATGTTACACTGATCTACGAAGAAGTTAGCTCTCTGTATATGAACATATTGAACAGTCTGCCATGTAGCTAGGTCTCAGTATATGGATATGTTGGACCGATCTGACATGTAGTTTTTACGCTCTATATGGACATGTTGGAAATATCTGCCATATAGCTAGAAACCTGAATATGGACATGTTGGAGTACTCTGCCATGTAGCTAGCTTTCTGTATATAGGCAATTTGTACTCATCTACCTTGTAGTAAGAACTCTGTATATGGAAATGTTGCACAGCCCTGTCATGTAGCTTGCTCTCTATATATTGACATTTTGGACTTGCATGCCATGTAGCTAGCTCTCTCTACATGGATATGTAGGACTGATCTGCCAAGAAGGTACCTCTCTGTATATGATTGTACTGGACTTGTCTGCCCTGTAGGTGGCTGTCAGTAGATGGACACGTTGAACACATCTGCCATGTACCTCGAACTCTGTATATGGAAATGTTGCACTACTCTGCCATATAGCTAGCTCTGTGTACATCAACAAGTTGTACTCATCTGCCTTGTAGCTAGAACTCTGTATTTGGAAATGTTTCACTACCCTGTCATGTGCCTAGCTCTCTGTATATGGACATTTTGGTCTCGTCTGCCATGTAGCTAGCTTTCTGTACATGGATATGTTGGACTGAACTGACAATTAGGTAGCTCTAAGTATATGAATATATTGAACTTGTCTGACATGTAGCTAGCTCTCAGTATATGAACTCCTTGGAAACATCTGCCATATAGCCAGAAACCTGAATATGGACATGTTACAGTACTCTGCCATGTAGCTAGCTCTTTGTATTTAGACCATTTGTACTCATCTGCCTTGGAGCAAGAACTCTGTATATGTAAATGTTGCATTACCCTGCCATGTAGGTAGCTCTCTGCATATAGAGAAGTTGGACTCATCTGCCTTGTGCTAGAATTTTGTATGTAGAAATGGAGGAGTACCCTGTCATCTAGCTACCTCTCTGTATGTGTACATTTTGGAGTCACATGCCATGGAGCTAACTCTCTGTACATGGATACGTTGGACTGATCTGCCAAGTACGTAGCTCTCTGTATATGAATATATTGGACTTGTCTGCCCTGTAGGTGGCTGTCAGTATATGGACATGTTGGACACATCTCCTATGTAGCTACTACCCTGAATATGGGCATGTTGGACTACTCTGCCATGTCGCTAGCTCTCAGTATATGGACAAATTGGACACATCTGCCATGTAACTCGTACTCTGTATAAGGAAATGTTGCACTACTCTGCCATGTAGCTACCTCTCTGTATATAGACAAGTTGGACTCATTTGACTTGTAGCTAGAACTTCTGTATATGGTAATATTGCGCTACCCTGCCATGTGGCTAGCTCACCTTACTTGGACATTTTGCACTCGTCTGCCCTGTAACTAGCTCTCTGTACATGGATATATTGCACTGATCAACCATGTAGGTAGCTTTCTGTAGATGAACGTATTGGACTTGTCTGCCATGTAGCTAGCTCTCAGTATACGGACACGTTGGACATGTCTGTCATGTAGCTAGAACTCTGTATATGGAAATGTTGCACTACAGTGCCATGTAGCTAGCTCTCTGTATATGGACATTTTGGTCTCGTCTGCCATATAACTAGATCTCTGTACCTGTATATGATGGGCTGATCTGCCAAGTAGGTAGCTCTCTGTATATGAACATATTAGACTTGTCTGCCATGTAGGTGGCTAAAAGTATAGGGACACGTTGGACACATCTGCCATGTAGCTAGTACCCTGAATATGGACATGTTAGTCTATTCTGCCATGTAGCTAGCACTCTGTATATAGACAAGATGGAGTCATCTGCCTTATAGCTAGAACTCTGTGTGTGGAAATATTCATTACCCTGCCATGTACCTACTGCTCTGTATATGGACATTTTGGACTCGTCTGCCATGTAGCTAGCTCTCTGCACATGGATATGTTGAACTGATCTGCCAAGTTGGTAGCTGTCTGTATATGTGCATATTGGACTTGCCTGCCATGTAGCTAGCTCTCTGTACATGGACATGTTGGACTCATCGGCCATATAGCTAGTAACCTGTATATGGACATGTTGAAGTGATCTTCCATGTAGCTAGCTCTCATTGTATGGACATGTTGGACACATCTGACATCTACCTCGAACTCTTGTTTATGGAAATGTTGCACTACCCTGCAATGTAGCTAGCTCTCTCTATAAAGGCAAGTTGGACTCATCTGCCTTGTACCTAGAACTCTGTATATGGAAATGTTGCACTATCCTGCCATGTAGCTTGCTCTCTGTATATGGATATTTTACGCTCGTCTGCCATGTAGCAAGCTCTCTGTGCATGGATATGTTGGACGAATCTGCCAAGTAGGAAGCTCTCTGTATATGACCATACTGGAATTGTCTGCCATGTAGCTTGTTGTCAGTATATGGACACGTTGGACACATCTGGCATATAGCTAGAAACCTGAATATGGACATGTAGGAGTACTCTGCCATTTAGCTAGCTCTCTGCATATAGACAATTTGTACTCATCTGCCTTCTAGCTAGAAATCTGTATATGAAAATGTTGCACTACCCTGCCATGTAGCTTGCTGTCTGTATATGGACATTTTGGACTCGTCTGCCATGTAGCTAGCTCTCTGTACATGGATATAATGGACTGATCTGCCAAGTAGTTTGATCTCTTCATGAACATATTAGACTTGTCTGTCATGTAACTAGCTCTCCGAATATGGACACGTTGGACACATCTGCCATGTAGCTAGAATTCTGTATATGAAAATGTTGCATTACTCTGCAATGTAGCTAGCTCTTTGTACATAGACAAGTTGGACTCATCTGCCTTTTTCCTAGAACTTTGTATATGGAAATGTTACACTATGCTGCCATTTATCTAGCTCTCTGTACATGGACATTTTGCACTCGTCTGCCATTTAGCTAGCTCTCTACATATGGACATTATGGACTCATCTGCCATGTACCTCACTCACTGTACATGGATATGTTGGACTGATCTGCCAAATAGGTAGCTCTCCGTATATGAACATATTGGACTTTTCTGACTTGTAGGTAGCTCTCAAGATATGGACACCTTGGACACATTTGCCTTGTAGCTAGAATTTGTATATGAAAAAGTTGCACTACCCTGCCATGTAACTACCTCTCTGTATATGGACGTTTTGGACTCATCTGACATGTAGCTAGTTCTCTGTATGTGGATATGTTACACTGAGCTGCGAGGTAGGTAGCTCTCCGTATAAGTTCAACATATTGAACTTGTCTGCCATGTAGCTAGCTCTCAGTAAATGAACACTTTGGAATCATCTGCTATGTAGCTTGAACTCTGTATATGGAAATGATGCACTACTTTGCCATGTAGCTATCTCTCAGTGTATGGACACCTTGGAATTATAGGCCATATAGCTAGAATTCTGAATATGGAAATGTGGCACTACCCTGCCATGTAGCTAGGTCTCTGTATATGGACATTTTGGACTCGTCTGCCATGCAGCTAACTCTCTGTACATGGATATGTGGAACTGATCTGCCAAGTAGGTAGCTCTCTGTATATGAACATATTGGACTTGTCTGTCATGTCGGTAGCTCTCAGTATATGGATATGTTGGACTCATCTGCCATGTACATAGAACTCTGTATATGGAAATGTACTCTGCCATGTAGCTAGCTGTCTGTATATAGACAAGCTGGACTCATCTGCCTGAGAGCTAGAACTCTGAATATGGAAATGTTACACTACACTGCCATGTAGCTGGCTCTCTGTATATGAACATTTTGGAGTTGTTAGCCATGTAGCTAGCTCTCTGTACATGGATATGTAAGACTGATCTGCCAAGTAGGTAGCTCTCTGTATATGAACATATTGGACTTGTCTGCCTTGTTGCTAGCTCTCAGTATATGGACATGTTGGACACATCTGCCATGTAGATAGTGTTCTGTATATGGAAATGTTCCAATACACTGCCATGTAGCTAGCTCTGTGTATATAGACAAGTTCATATGCCTTGTAGCGAGAACTCTATATATGGAAATGATGCACTACCCTACCATGTACCCAGCTCCCTGAATATGGACATTTTGGACTCATTTGCCATATAGCTAGAACGCTGTATATGGAAATATTGCACTACTCTGCCATGTAGCTAACTCTCTGTATATGAACATTTTGCACCTGTCTGTCATGTAGCTAGCTCTCTGTACATGGATATGTTGAACTGATCTTCCAAATAAGTAGCTCTCTATATATGAATATATTGGCATTGTCTTCCATGTAAGTAGCATTCATCATATGGATACGTTGGACATATCTTCCATACAGCTACAACTCTGTATATGGAAATGTTGTACTACACTGCCATGTAGCTAGCTTTTTGATTTGGACATTTTAGACTCATCTGCCATGTAGCTAGCTCTCTGTACATGGATATGTTGAACTGATCTGCCAAGTATGTAGCTCTCTATATGAACATATTGGATTGTCTGCCATGTAGCTAGTTCTATGTATATAGACAAGATGGACTCATCTGCCTTGTAGCTAGAACTCTGTATATGGAAATGTTGCACAACCCTGCCATGTAGTTAGCTCTCTGTATATGAACATTTTGGACTCGTCTGTCATGTAGCTGGCTCTGTGGACATGTATATGTTGGACTGATCTGCAAAGTAGTTAGCTCTCTGTGTATGAACATATTGGGCTTGTCTGCCATGTAGTATATGGACACGTTTGATACATCTGCCATGTAGCTAGTACCCTGAATATGTACATGTTGGAATACTCTGCCATTTAGCTAGCCCTCATTGGAGACACTGGAGACATCTGCCAAGTTGCTAGAACTCTGTATATGGAAATGTTGCAGTACCCTGATATGTAGTTAGATCCCTGTATATAGAAATGTTGGACTCATCTCCCTTGTACCTAGAACTCTGTATATGAAAATATTGCAAAACCCTGTCATGTAGCTAGGTCTCTGTTTATGGACATTTTGGACTTGTCTGCCATGTAGCTAGCTCTCTGTACATGGATAAGTTGGACTGATCTTCCAAGTAGGTTGCCCTCTGTATATGAACATATTGTACTTGTCTGCCATTTAGCTAACTCTCAGTATATGGACACGTTGGACATAGCTGGCATGTAGCTAGAACAGTATATATGGAAATGTTGCACTACACTGACATGTAGCTAGCTCTCTGTATATAGACAAGTTGAACTCATCTACCTTTTTGCTAGAACTCTGTATATGGAAATGTTGCACTACCCTGCCATGTAGCTAGCTCTCTGTATATGGATATTTTGGACCCGTCTGTCGTGTAGCTAGCTGTGTGCACATGGATATGTTGGACCAGTCTGCCAAGTTGGTAGCTCGCTGTATATGAACATATTGGACTTGTCTGTCATGTAGCTAGCTCTCAGTATATGTACATGTTGGACTAATCTGCCATGTATCTAGTACACTGTATATAGACATGTCGGTCTGCTCTGCCATGTAGCTAGCTCTCAGTGTATGGACATGTTGGACACAACTGCCATGTACCTAGAATTCTTTATTGGGAAATGTTGCACTACTCTGTCATGTAGCTAGCACTCTGTATATAGAAAAGTTGGACTCATCTGACTTGTACCTAAAACTCTGTATATTGAAATGTTTCACTTCCCTTCCGTGTAGCTAGCTGTATGTATATGGACATTTTGGAATCGTCTGCCATGTAGCTATCGCTCTGTACATGGATATGTTGGCCTGATCTGCCAAGTAGGTAGCTCCCTGTGTATGAACATATTGGACTTGTTTGCCATGTAGGGGGCTCCCAGTATATGGGCAAGTTGGACATATCTGCCATGTAGCTAGTACCCTGAATATGGACATGTTGGTCTACTCTGCCATGTAGGTAGCTCTCAGTATATGGACACATCTGCCAAGTTCCTACAACTCTATATATGGAAATGTTGCACTACCCTACCATGTAGTTAGATCTCTGTATATAGACAAGTTGGACTCATCTGCCATGCAGCTAGAACTCTGTATATGGAAATGTTGCACTACCCTACCATGTAGCTTGCTCTCTGTATAAGGACAATTTGGACTTCACTGTCATGTAGATACCTCTCTGTACATGGATATGTTGGACTGATCTGCCAAGTAGGTAGCTCTCTGTATATGAACATAGTTTACTTGTCTTCCATGTAGCTAGCTCTGAGTATATGGACACATTGGACACATCTGCCATGTAGCTAGAACACTGTTTATGGAAATGTTTCACCACCCTGCCATGTAGGTAGTTCTCTGTATATGAACATTTTGGAGTCGTCTGGCATGTAGCTAGCTCTCTGTTCATAGATTTGTTGGACTGATCTGCCAAGTAGGTAGCTATCTGTGTATGAATATATTGGATTAATCTGCCATGTAGCTAGCTCTCATTATATGAACATGTTGGACTCATTAGCCAGGTGGCTAGTACCCTGTATATGGACATATTGGACTTCTCTGCCATGTAACTAGTTCTCAGCATATGGACATGTTGGACAAATCTGCCATGTAGATAGAATGCTGTACTGGGAAATGTTGCACTACCCTGCCATGTGGCTAGCTCTCTGTATATAGACAAGTTTAACTCATGTGTCTTGTAGCTAGAACTCTGTATATGGAAATGTTGTACTACCCTGCCATGTAGCTAGCTCTCTTTATATGGAGATTTTGGACTCATCTGCCATGTAACTAGCTCTCTGTGTATGGACATTTTAGACTCGTCTGCCATGTAGCTAGCTCTCTGTACCTGGATATTTTTGAATGATCTGCCATATAAGTAGCTCTCAGTATATGGACACTTTAGACACATCTTCCATGTAGATAAATCTGTGTATATGGAAATGTTGTTCTACACTTCCATGTAGCTAGCTCTCTGTATATTGACAAGTTGTACTCATCTGCATTGTAGATAGAACTCTGTATATGGAAATGTTGCACTACCCTGCCAGGTAGCTAGCTCTCTGTATTTAGACAAGTTGGATTCATCTGTCTTGTAGATAGAACTCTGTATATGGAAATGTTGCACTACACTTCCATGAAGCTAGCTCTCTGTATGTAGACAAGTTGGACTCATCTGCCTTGTAGCGAGAACTCTGTATAAGGAAATGTTGCACTATACTTCCATGAAGCTAGCTCTCTGTATATGAACATTTTGGGCTTCTCTGCCATGTAACTAGCTCTCAGTATATGGACATGTTGGACACATCTTCCATGTAGGTAGATTTGTGTATGTGGAAATGTTGTTCTACACTGCCATGTAGCTAGCTCTCTGTATATTGACAAGTTGGATGCATCTGTCATGTAGCTAGAACTCTGTATATGGAAATGTTGCACTACACTTCCATGAACCTAGTCTCTGTTATGAACATTTTGGACTCCTTATCCATGTAGCTAGCTCTTGGTACATGGATATCTTGGCCTGATCTGCCAATTAGGTAGCTCTCTGTACATGAACATATAGAAGTGCTCTGTCCTCTAGGTGGCTCTCAGTATATGGACACGTTGGACACATCTGCCATGTAGTTACTATCCTGGATATGGACATGTTGGACTTGTCTGCCATTTAGGTAGCTCTCAGTATATGGACACCATTGACACATCTGCCGTATTGCTAGAACTCAGTATATGGAAAAGTTGAACTACCCTGTAGCTAGCTCTCTTTATATGGACATTTTGGAATTGTCTGCCATGTAGTTAGCTCTCTGTACATGGATTTGTTGGACTGATCTGCCAAGTAGGTAGCTCTCTGTATATGAACATATTGGACTTCTCTGCCATGTAAGTCGCTGTCAGTATATGCCACGTTGGACACATCTGCTATGTATCTAGTGCCCTGAATATGGACATGGTGGAAAACTTTGCCATGTAGTTAGCTCTAAGTATATGGACATGTTAGGCACAAATGCCATGTAGTTAGAACTCTCTATATGGAAATGTTGCACTCCCCTACCATGTAGTCAAATCTCTTTATATAGACAAGTTGGACTCATCTGCCTTGTAGCTAG
>NW_006409046.1:114262-119018 GCF_000296735.1 Chrysochloris asiatica | reverse complement strand
GTACCCTGTATATGGACATGTTGGACTACTCTGCCATGTAGCTATCTCTCAGTATTTGGACATGTTGGACATATCTGCCATGTAGCTAGTACCCTTCATATGGACATGTTGGATTACTCTGCCATGTAGCTAGCTCTCTGTATATAGACAAGTTGGACTCATCTGTCCTGTATCTAGAACTGTGTATATAGATATGTTGCACTACTCTGCCATGTAGCTAGCTCTCTGTATATGGACATTTTGGATTCTTCTGATAAGTAGCTAGCACTCTGTACATGGATATGATGGACTGATCTTCCTTGTAGGGAGCTATATGTATATGAACATATTGGATTTGTCTACCCTGTATCTAGGTCTCAGTATATGGACATGTTGGCTTCATTAGCCAGGTAGCTAGTACTCTTTATAGGGGCATGTTGGACGAATCTGGCATGTAGCTAGCTCTCAGTATATGAACACTTTGGACTCATCTGCCTTGTAGCTTGAACTCTGTATATGGAAAAGATGTCCTATTCTGAAATGTAGCTAGCTTTCTGTATATGGACATTTTGGACGTGTCTGACATGTAGCTCACTTTCTATGCATAGATATTTTGATCTGATCTGCCGTGTAGGTAACTCTCAGTATATGAACACTTTGGACTCATCTGCCATGTAGCTAGAACACTGTATATGGAAATGTTACACTACTCTGCCAAGTAGCTAGCTCTCTGAATATAGAAACGTTGGACTCATTGGCCTTGTAGCTAGAACTCTGTATATGAAAATTTTGTACTACCCTGCCATGTAGCTAGGTCTCTGTATAAGGAGATTTTGGACTCGTCTCTCATGTAGCTAGATCTCTGTACATGTATATGTTGGACCGATCTGCCAAGTAGGTAGCTATTTGCTTATGAACATACTGGACTTTTGTGCCTGTAGCTAGCTCTCAGTATATGAAAACATTGAATACACCTGCCATGTAGCTATTACTCTGAATATGGACATGTTGGAGTACTCTGACATTCAGCTAGCTCTCTGTATATGGACACGTTGGACACATCTGCCATGTAGCTAGTACCCTGTATGTGGACATGTCGGACTGCTCTGCCATGTAGCTATCTCTCAGTATATGCACATGTTGGAAAAATCTGCAATATAGCTAAAACCCTGAATATGGACATGTTGGAGTACTCTGCCATGTAGCTAGCTCTCTGTATTTACACAATTTGTACTAATCTGTCTTGTAGCTAGAACTCTGTATATGGAAATGTTGCACTAACCTGCCATGCAGTTAGCTCTTTGTATATAGCCAAGTTGGACTCATCTGCCTTATAGCTAGAACTCTGTATATGGTAATGTTTCACTTCCCCAGCCATGTAGAATCTACCTCTCTATATATGAACATATTGGATTTGTCTGCCTTGTAACTAACTGTCAGTATATGGACATGTTGGACTCATCTGCCAAGTAGGTAGATATCTGTATATGACCATATTGGACTTTTCTGCCTTGTAGCGAGCTCTCAGTATATGGACATGTTGGAAAAATCTGCGATGTTGCTCACACTCTGTATATGGAAATGTTGAAATTCCCTGACAAGTAGCTAGCTCTCTGTACATGTATATTTTGGACTCGTCTGCCATGTAGCTAGCTCTCTGTACATGGATATGTTGGACTGATCTATCAAGTAGGTATCTCTCTGTATATGAACATATTGGACTTGTCTGCCTTGTATCTAGCTCTCAGTGTATGGACATGTTGGACTCATCTGTCATGTAGCTCGAACCCTGTATATGGAAATGTTGCACTACCCTGCCATGTAACTAGCTCTCTAAATATGAACATATTGAATTTGTCTGCCATGTAGCAAGCTCTCCGTATACGGCCATGTTGGATTCATTTGCCATGTTGTTAGTACCCTGTATAAGGACATGTTGGACTACCCTGCCATATAGCTAGATTTCAGCATATGGACACGTTGGACACATCTGTCATGTAGCTAGAACTCTGTATATGGATATGTTGCACTATCCTGATATGTACCTAGCTCTCTTCATATGAACATATTGGACTTGTCTGCCATGTAGCTTGCTCTCAGTATTTGGACATGTACACTCATCTGCCATGTAGCTGGTACCCTGTATACAGACATGTTGAACTACTCTGCCATGTAGATAGCTGTCAGTATGTGGACATGTTGGACACATCTGCCATGTAGCTAAAACTCTGTATAAGGAAATCTTGAACTACCCTGGCAATTTTGTCACTCTTTGTATATGAATATATTGGATTTGTCTGCCATGTAGCAAGGTCTCTGTATATGGATATTTTGGACTCGTCTGCCATGTGACTAGCTCTCTGTACATTGATATTTAAGACAGATCTGCCATGTAGTTAACTCTCAGTATATGGACACGTTGGCCACATCTGCCATGTAGCTAGAACCCTGTATATGGAAATGTTTCATTACTCTGCCATGTAGCTAGCTTTCTGTATATAGACAAGTTGGACTCATCTGCCTTGTAGCTAGAACTCTGTATACGGAAATGTTGTACTACCATGCTCGCTCTCTGTACATGGATATGTTGGACTGATCTGCCAAGTAGTTAGTTCTCTGTATATGTACATATGGGACTTGTCTGCCATGGAGCTAGCTTTTTGTGCATGGATATTTTGGACCACTCTACCATGTAGCTATCTCTCAGTATATGGACAAGTTGTACTCATCTGCCATGTAGCTAGAAATATTGGACTGATCTGCCATGTAGGTAGTTCTTAGTATATGGACATGTTAGACACATCTGCCATGTAGCTAGAACTCTGTATATGGAAATGTTGAACTTCTCTGTCATGTAGCTAACTCTCAGTATATGAACATGTTAGACTCATTAGCCAGATAGCTAGCACTCTTTATATGGTCATGTTGGTGTACTTTGCCATGTAGCTAGCTCTCAGTTTATGAAAACTTTGGACTCAACTGCCATGTACCTTGAACTGTGTAAATGGAAATGGTGCACTACTCTGCCATTTAGCTAGCTTTCAGCATATGGAAATTATGAATTTGTCTGACATGTAGCTAGCTCTCTGTGCATGGATATTTTGGACTTCTCTGCCGTGTAGCTAACTCTCAGTATATGGTCACGTTGGAAACATGTGCCTTGTAGCTAGAACTCTGTATATGGAAATGTTACACTACTCTGCCATGTAGCTAACTCTCTGTATATGGACACTTTGGACTCATCTGACATGTAGCTAGCTCTCTGTGCATTGATATTTTGAACTGATCTGCTATGTAGCTAGCTCTCAGTATATGGACATGTTGGACACATCTGCCATGTCCTAGAACCCTGTATATGGAAATGTTGCACTATTCTGTCATGTAGCTAGCTTTCTGTATATAGACAAGTTGGGCTCATCTGCATTGTAGCTAGTACCCTTTATATGGACATTTTGTACTACTCTGCCATGTTGATAGCTCTTTGTATATGGACATTTTGTACTACACCTGCCTTGTAGCTAGACCTCTGTATATGGAAATGTTGCACTACCCTGCCATGTAGCTAGCTCACTGTATATGGACATTTTGGAATCGTCTGCCATGTCTCTGTATATAGACATTTTGGACTTGTCTGCCATGTAGCTAACTCTCTGTACATGGATATGTTACACTGATCTGCGAAGTAGGTAGCTCTCTGTATATGAACATATTGGACTTGTCTGACAGGTAGCTAGCTCTCAGTAAATGGACATGCTGGACTCATATGCCAGTTAGCTAGAATTCTTTATATGGACATGTCAGACTGCTCTGCCATGTATCTAGCTCTCAGTATATGAACACTTTGTACTTATCTGCCATGTAGCTTGAACTCTGTATATGGAAATGTCACACTACTCTGCCATTTAGATAGCTCTCTGTATATGGACATTGTGGTCTCATCTGACATATATCTAGCTCTCTGTGCATGGATATTTTAGACAGATCTGCCATGTAGGTAGGTCTCAGAATATGGATATGTTGGACACATCTAGCATGTAGCTAAAAGTCTGTATATGTAAATATTGCATTACACTGCCATGTACCTAGGTCTCTGTATATGGATACTTTGGACTCGTCTGACATGTAGCTAGCTCTCTGTACAGGGATATATTGGACTGATCTGCCAAGTAGGTAGCTCTATGTATATGAACATATTGTACTTGTCTGCCATATAGTTAGCTCTCAGCATATAGACAAGATGGACTCATCTGCTTCGTAGGTTGAACTCTCTATATGGAAATGTTGCACAACTATGCCATATAGCTGCTCTCAGTATATGGACCTGTTTGACTCATGTGCCATGAAGCTAGTGCCCTGTATATGGACATCTTGGACTACTCTGTCATGTAGCTAGCTCTCAACATACGGACACCTTCGACACATCTGCCATGTAGCTAGAACTCTATATATGGAAATGTTGCACTATCCTGACATGTAGCTAGCTCTTTGTATTTGGACATTTTGGACTTGTCTGCCATGTAGCTTGATCTCTGTATATGGAAATGATGCACTACTCTGCCATGTAGCTAGCTCTCTGTATATGGACATTTTGGATACGTCTAACATGTAGCTAGCTCTCTGTGCATGGATATTTTGGACTGATCTGCCATGTAGGTAGCTCTCAGTATATGGACACATTGGACACATCTTCCATGTCCTAGAACCCTGTATATGGAAATGTTGCACTACCCTGCCATGTAGTTAGCTCTCTGTATATAGACACGTTGAACACGTCTGT
>NW_006409046.1:110951-113497 GCF_000296735.1 Chrysochloris asiatica | reverse complement strand
CTCTGTATATGGAAATGTTGCACTTCCTTGCCATGTAGATAGCTCTCTGTATATGGACACGTTGATCACATCTGCCTTAAGCTAGTACCCTTTATATGGACATGTTGGATTATTCTGTCATGTAGCTAGCTCTTAGTATTTGGACACTTTGGACACATCTGCCATGTAGCTAGTACCCTGAATATGGACATTTTGGACTCATATGCCTTGTAGCGAGAACTCTGTATATGGAAATGTTGCACTACCATGCCATATAGTTATCTCTCTGTATATAGACAAGTTGTACTCATTTGCCTTGTAGCTAGAACTTGCTATATGGGAATGTGGCACCTCCCTGTCATGTAGCTAGCTCTTTGTATATGAACATTTTGGACTCATCTGCCATGTAGCTAGCTATCTATACATGGACAGGGTGGACTGATCTGCCAATTAGGTAACTTTCTGTATATGAATATATTGGAATTGTCTGCCATGTAGCTAGCTCTCAGTATATGGACACGTTGAACTCATTAGCCAGGTAGCTAATACTCTTTATTTGGATATGTTGGACTGATCTGCCAAGTAGTTAGCTCTCTGTATATGAACATATTGAACTTATCTGCCATGTAGCTAGCTCTCAGTACATGGACATGTTGGACTCATCTGCCATGTAGCTAGTACCCTGTATATGGACATGATGTACTACTCCACCCTGTAGCTAACTCTCAGTATATGAACACTTTGGACTCATCTGTCATGTAGCTTGAACTCTGTATATGGAAATGATGCACTACTCTGACATGTAGCTACCTCTCTGTATATAGACAAGTTAGACTCATCTGCCTTGAGCTAGAACTCTGTTTATGGAAATTTTGCAATACCCTGCCATGTAGCTAGCTCTGTGTATGTAGACAAGTTGAACTCATCTGTCTTGTAGCTAGAACACAGTATATGGAAATGTTGCACTACCCCACCAATTAGCTAGCTCTTTGTATATAGACAAGTTGGACTCATCTGCCTTGTAGTTAGAACACTGTATATGGAAATGATGCACTACCCTGCCATGTAGCTAGCTCTTTGTATATGGACATGTTGTACTTGTCTGCCATGTAGCTGGCTCTCTGTACATGGATACGTTGGACTGATCTGCCAGGTAGCTAGCTCTCCTCACATGGACATATTGGACTGATTTACCAAGTAGGTAGCTCTCTATAAGAACACATTGGATTTGTCTGCCATGTAGTTATCTCTCAGTATATGGACATGTTGGATTCATCTGCCATGTAGCTAGTATCCTGTATATGGACATATTGGACTACTGTGCCATGTAGCTAGCTCTCAGTATACGGACACGTTGGATACATCTGCCATGTAGCAGAACTCTGTATATGGAAATGTTGCACTTCCCTGCCATGTAGCTAGCTTTCTGTATATGGACATTTTGGACTCATCTGCCATGTAGTTAGCTCTCTGTACATGGATATGTTCACTGATCTGCCATGAAGGTAGCTTTCAGTATATGGACACTGTGGACTCATCTGCCAAGTAGCTTGAACATTGTATATGGAAATGATGCCCTACTTTGCCATGTAACTAGCTCTCTGTATATGTACATTTCGGACTCATCTGACATGTAGCTAGCTGTGCATGGATATTTTGGACTGATCTGCCATGTATGTATCTATCAGTATATGGATCTGTTAGACACATCTGCCATGTACCTAGAAATCTATATATGGAAAAGTTACACTAACCTGCCATGTTGCTACCATTCTGTTTATGGATATTTTGGACTCATCTGCCATGTAGGTTCTTTGTACATGCATATATTGGACTGATGTGCAAAGTAGCTAGCTCTCTGTATAAGGACATTTTGGAGTCGTCTGTCATGTAGGCAGCTCTCTGTACATGGATATGTTGGACTGATTTGCTAAGTTGGTAGCTCTCTGTATATGAACATATTGGACTTGTTTGCCATGTAACTAGCTCTCTGTACATGGATATGTTGGACTGATCTGCCAAGTAGGTAGCTCTCTGTAAAAGAACAAATTCGGAGGAACAAACAAGATGGCGGATCAGGTGGACGTATAGCAGAGAGCTCCGCCAACAACAACACAGAATACCTGATCAAACAGGTTCAGGGGAAGGTCCTAGAATTCTGAACCACATTTAAAGGAATACTTAGAAGGTTGGAAGTCTCACAGTTGGGAGAATTTGTGGCAGAAGCAAGAAATCTATTGCTTTCTAGTTTGGGACGCTTAAATGCTCCAGGAGCCGCCATCTTGGGTGAGACCACATGGGGAAAGGATTGGAACAGCCACAGACACCTGGTAGAACCTCTGAGATAAAGGAAGAAGAGTGAAAAGGGAAGCCCATTTCCTGATCACATCTGTCTGGAGGCATTCAGTAAGCATAAAAAATACCAAAATACACACCCTTCTATGTGTTAAGGTCACAGATAACCCCTGAAGATGCCCAAAAAACAGAAGCAGACGACCATATCTGCACATGTCCAGTGAGATAAAGTGACTGAGGCAAACGAGCTGGAAGGAGACCTACACTCCATA
>NW_006409046.1:103580-108180 GCF_000296735.1 Chrysochloris asiatica | reverse complement strand
GCTCTCAATATATGGACATGTTGGACACATCTGCCATGTAGCTAGTACTCTTTATATGGACATGTTGGAATACTCTGCCATTTAGCTAGCTCTTCATATGTGAACACTTTGGATTATCTGCCATGTAGGTTGAACTCTGTATATGGAAATGTTGTACTACTCTGCCATGTAGCTATCTCTCTGTATATAGACAAGTTGGACTCATCTGCCTTGAAGCTAGAACTCTGTATATGGAAATGTTGCACTTTCCTGCTTTGTAGCTAGCTCTCTGTATATGGACATTTTGGACTCGTTTGACATGTAGCTAGCTCTCAGTATATGGACAAGCTGGACACATCTGCCATGCAGGTTGAACTCTGTATATGGAACTGATGCATTACTCTGACTTGTAGCTAGCTCTCTGTATATTGACATTTTGGACTCGTCTGATATGTAGCTAGCTCTTTGTGCATGGATATTTTGGATTGATCTGCCATATGGGTAGCTCTTTAGTATACGGACACATTAGAAACATCTACCATGTAGCTAGACCTCTGTATATGGAAAAGTTGCACTCCGATGCCATGTAGCTATATATCATTATATGGACATTTTGGACTCGTCTGCCATGTAGCTAGCTTTCTCAACATGAATATGTTGGACTGATCTCCCAAGTATGTATCTCTCTTTACATGAACATGTTAGACTTGTCTCCCATGTAGCTAGCTCTCATTATATGGATACATTGAGTACATCTGCCAAGTAGTTAGAACTCTGTATATGGAAATGGTTCACTAGCCTGCCATGTAGCTAGCTCTATGTGTATGGATATTTTGAACTGATCTGCCATGTAGTTAGCTCTCAGTATATGGACAGGTTGGACACATCTGCCATGTAGCTAGCTCTCTGTACATGGACATGTTAAACTGATCTGCCAAGTAGGTAGCTCTCTGTATATGAACATATTGAACTTGTCTGTCATATAGCTATCTCTCAGTATATGGACATGTTGAACTCATCTTCCATGTAGCTAGTACCCTGTATATGGACATGTTGGACTACTCTGACATGTAGCTAGCTCTCAGTATACGGTTACATTGGACACATCTGCCATGTAGCTAGAATTCTGTGTATGGAAATGTTGCTCTTCCCTACCATGTAGCTATCTCTCTGTATATGGACATTTTGGACTAGTCTGCCATATCTATCTCTCTGTTTATGGATATGTTGGACTGGTCAGCCACTTAGGTAGCTTTCAGTATATGTACACTTTGAACTCATCTGCAATGTAGCTTGAACTCTGTATATGGAAATGATGCACTACTCTGCCATGTAGCTACCTCTCTGTATGTGGACATTTTGGACTCGTCTGACATGTACCTAGCATGATATTTTGGACTGACCTGCCATGTAGGTATCTCTCAGTATATAGACACGTTGGAAACATCTGCCATATAGCTAAAACTCTGAATATGGACATGTTGGAGTACTCTGCCATGTAGCTAGCTCTCTGTATATAGACAATTTGTACTCATCTGCCTTGTAGCTAGAATACTGTATATGGAAATGTTGCACTACCCTGCCATGTAGTTAACTCTGTGTATATGGACATTTTAGACTCATCTGCCATGTAGCTAGCTCTCTGAACATGTATATGTTGGACTGATCTGCCAAGTAGGTAGCTCTCTGTATATGAACATATTGGACTTATCTTTCATGTAGCCAGCTCTCTGTATAGGGACATGTTGGACTCATTAGCCAGGAAGCTAGTACCCTTTATCTTTCATGTAGCTAGCTCTCAGTATATGGACACGTTAGACACATCTTCCATGTAGCTAGTACTCTTTATATGGACATGTTGTTCTACTGTGCCATGGAACTACCTCTCAGTATATGAACACTTTAGACTCATCTGCCATGTAGCGTGAGCCCTGTATATGTAAACGATGCACTACTCTGCCATGTACCTAGCTCTCTGTACATAGATGTGTTGGACTGGTCTGCCAAGTAGGTACCTCTCTGTCTATGTCCATATTGGACTTGTTTGCCATGTAGCTAGCTCTCAGTATATGGACATGTGGGACTCAACTGCCATGTAGCTAATACTTTGTAAATGAACATGTTAGACTGATCTGCCATGTAGTTAGCTCTCAGTACATGGACACATTGGACACATCTGCTGTGTAACTAGAACACTGTATACGGAATTGTTGCACTAATCTGCCACATAGTTAGGTCTCAGTATATGGACATGTTGGACTCATTAGCCAGGTAGCTAGTACTCTTTATAAGGACATGTTGTACTACTCTGTCATGTAGCTAGTTCTCATTATATGAATACTTTGGACTCATCTGACATGTGGCTTCAACTCTGTATATGGAAATGATGCACTACTCTGCCATGTAGCTATCTCTATGTATATGGACATTTAAGACTCATCTGACAAGTAGCTAGCTCTCTGTGCATGAATATTTTGGATTGATGTGCCATGTAGGCAGATCTAAGTCTTTGGACACGTTGGACACATCTGACATGTAGTGAGAGCTCTGTATATGGAAATGTTGCACTACCCTGCCATGTAGCTAGCAGTCTGTATATGGACATTTTGAACTTGTCTGCCATGTAACTAGCTCTCTGTACATGGATATATTGGACTGATCTGCCAATTAGGTAGCTCTCTGTATATGAACATATTGGACTTGTCTGCCATATAGCTAGCTCTCAGTATATGGACATGTTGCAATTCTGTACCATGTAGCTACCTCTCTGTATATAGACAAGTTGGACTCATCTCCCTTGTAGCTAGAACTCTATTTATGGAAATGTTGCAATACCATGTCATGTAGCTAGCTCTTTTCATATAGACATTTTGTACTCATCTGCCATGTAGCAAGCTCTCTGTACATGGATATGTTGGACTTATCTGCTAAGTAGGTAGCCCTCTGTATATGAACATATTGGACTTGTCTGCCATGTAGCTAGCTCTCAGTATATGGACATGTTGGACTACTCTGCCATGTAGCTAGTATACTGTATATGAAAATATTGGACTTGTCTGCCATAAAGCTAGCTCTCAGTATAAGGACATGTTGGACCCATCTGTCATGTAGATAGAACTCTGTATATGGAAATGTTGCACTACCCTTCCATGTAGCTAGCTCTCTGTATATGGAAATGTTGCACTACCCTTCCATGTAGCTAGCTCTCTGTATATGGGCATTTTGGAATCCTCTGCCATGTAGCTAGCTCTCTGTACATGGATATGTTGGACTGATATGCCAAGAAGGAAGCTATCTGCATGTGAACATATTTGACTTTTCTGGCATGTAGGTGGCTCTCAGTATATGGACTCATGGGACACATCTGCCAAGTAGCAAGTACCTTGAATATGGACCTGTTGGACTGCTCTTCCATGTAGCTAACTCTCAGTTTATGGACATGTTGGACACAACTGCCATGTGCTTATCAATCTGTATAAGGAAATGTTGTACTACTCTGCCAAGTAGCTAGCTGTCTGTATATGGATATTTTGGACTTGTCTGCCATGTATCCAGCTTTCTGTGCATGAATATGTTGGACTGATCTGACAAGTAGGTTGCTCTCTGTATATGAACATATTGAACTTGTCTGCCATATAGGTAGCTCTCAGTATATGGACATGTAGGACACATCTGTCATGTAGCTAGAACCCAGTGTATGGAAATGTTGCATTACGCTCACCTGTACCTAGCTCTCTGTATATACACAAGTTGGACACATCTGCCTTGAAACAAGAACTCTGTATTTGGAAATGTAGCACTACGCTGTCATGTAGCTAACTCTCTGTATATGTATATGGACATATTGGACTCATCTGCAATGTAGCTAACTCCCTGTGCATGGATATGTTGGACTGATCTGCCATATATGTAGCTCTCTGTACATGAACATATTGGACTTGTCTGCCACGTAGCTAGCTCACAGTATTTGGACATGTTGGACTAATCAGCCATGTAGCTAGTACCCTGTATATGGACATGTTGAGCTACTGTGCCATGTAGCTAGCTCTCAGTATATGGACACGTTGGACACATCTGCCATTTAGCTAGAAGTCTGAATGTGGAAATTTTGCACTGCCCTGCAATGTTGCTAGCTCTCAGTATATAGATAACTTGGACTCATCTGCCTTGTAGCTAGAACTCTGTGTATGGAAATGTTGCATTACCCTGCCATGTACCTAGCTCTCTGTATATAGATATGTTGGACTAATCTGCCTTGTAGCAAGTCTTCTAAATATGCACATGCTGGACTCATCTGCCATGTAGCTTATTCTCAGTATATGGGCATGTTGGACTCATCTGCCATGTTGCTCTTACTGTGTATATGGAAATGTTGCACTACTCTGCCATTTGGCTAGCTCTCTGTATATGAACATTTGGCCATGTGTGCCATGTAGGTAGCTGTCTATACATGGATATGTTGGACTGATCTGCCAAGTAGGTAGCTCTCTGTATATGAAAATATTGGACTTATCTGCCATATAGCTGGCTCTCAGTATATGGACACGTTGGACACATCTGCCATGTAGCTAGAACTCTGTATATGGAAATGTTGCACTACTCTGCAATGTAACTAGCTCTC
>NW_006409046.1:102181-103307 GCF_000296735.1 Chrysochloris asiatica | reverse complement strand
TATGGATTTGTTGAACACATCTGCCACATACCTAGAACTCTGTATATGGAAATGTTCCACTACTCTCTCATGTAGCTAGCTCTCTATATATAGACAAGTTGAACTCATCTGCCTTGTACCTAGAACTCTGTATAAGGAAATATTTCACTACCCTGCCATGTAGCTAGTACTCTGTATATGGACATTTTGGACTCGTCTGCAATGTAGCTAGCTGTCTGTACATGGATATGTTACACTGATCTGCGAAAAAGTTAGCTCTCTGTATATGAACATACTGGACTTGTCTGCCATGTAGCTAGCTCTCAGTATATGGACACGTTGGAAACATCTGCCATATAGCTAGATCTCTGAAAATGGACATGTTGGTGTACTCTGCCATGTAGCTAGTTCTCTGAATATAGCCAGTTTGTACTCATCTGACTTGTAGCTAGAACACTGTATATAGAAATGTTGCAAAACCCTGCCATGTAGTTAACTCTCTGTATATGAAAATTTTGGACTTACCTGCCATGTAGCTAGCTCTCTGTACGTGGATAGGTTTGACTGATCTGCCAACTAGGTATCTCTCTGTATATGAATATATAGGACTTGTTTTCCCTGTAGGTGACTCTAAGTATATGAACACGTTAAACACATCTGTCATGTAGCTACTACCCTGAATGGGTAGTATATATATGGACTACTCTGCCATGTAGCTAGCTCTCAGTATATGGAAACGTTGGACACATCTTACATGTACCACAAACTCTGTATATGGAAATGTTGCACTACTCTCATGTAGCTAGCGCTCTGCATATAGACAAGTTGAAATCATCTGCCATCTAGCTAGAACTCTGTATATGGAAATGTTGCCATACCCTGCCATGGGGCTAGCTCTCTGTATATGGACATTTTAGACTCGTCTGCCATGTAGCTAGCATTCTGTACATGGATATGTTGCACTGATCTGCCAAGTAGGTAGCTCTCTGTATATGAACATATGGTACATGTCTGCCCTGTATGTGGCTCTCAGTATACGGACATGTTGGACACATCTGCCATGTAGCTAGAACTATGTATATGGAAATGTTGCACTATTCTGCCATGTAGCTAGCTCACTGTATATAGACAAGTTGGACTCATCTGC
>NW_006409046.1:91391-101562 GCF_000296735.1 Chrysochloris asiatica | reverse complement strand
CATGTAGATAACTCTCTGTTTGTGGACATTTTGGACTCATCTGCCTTGTTGCTAGCCCTCTAAATATGGGCATGCAGGACTCATCTGCCATGTAGCTAACCCTCAGTATATGGACATGTTGGACTCATCTGCCATGTTGCTAGTACTATGAATATGGAAAAGTTGAACTACCCTGCCATGTAGTTAGCTCTCTGTATATGGACATTTTGGACTCGTCTGCCATGTAACTAGTTCTCTGTACATGGATATGTTGCACTGATCTGCCTAGTAGAGAGCCCTCTGAATATGAACATATTTTACTTGTTTGCCATGTAGCTAGCTCTCAGTATATGGACACATTGGACACATTTGCCATGTAGCGAGAACACAGTATATGGACATGTTGAACTACTCTGCCATTAAGCTAGCTCTAAGTATATGAACACTTTGGACTCATCTGCCATGTAATTTGAACTCTGTATATGGAATTGTGGCACAACCCTGACATGTAGCTGGCTATCAGTATATGGACATTTTGCACTCATCTGCCATGTAGCCAGCTCTCTGTACATGGATATGTTGGACTGATCTGACAAGTAAGTAGCTCTCAGTATATGAACATATTGGACTTGTGTGCCATGTAGCAATCTCTCAGTATATGGAAATGTTGTACACATGTGCAATGTAGCTAGAACTCTGAAAATGGACATGTTGGAGTGCTCTGCCATTTAGCTAGCTCTCTGTATATAGACAATTTCGACTTATATGCCTTGTAGCTAGAACTCTGTATGTGGAAATGTTTCTGTACCTTGCCATGTAGCTAGCTCTCTGTATAGGGACATTTTGGACTTCTCTGCCATGTAGCTAGCTCTCTGTACATGGATATGTTGGACTGATCTGTCAAGTAGATAGCTCTCTGTATATGAACATATTGGACTTGTCTGCCAAGTACCTAGCTCTCAATATATGGACAAGTTGGCCAAATATGCCATGTAGCTAGTACCCTGTATATGGAAATGTTGCACTACTAGGCCATGTAGCTAGCTTTCTATATATAGAAAAGATGGACTCATCTGCCTTGAACTTGGAACTCTGTATATGGAAATGTTGCCCTACCCTGCCGTGTAGCAAGATCTCTGCATATAGACATTTTATACTCGTCTGCCATGTAGCTAGCTCTCTGTACATGATTATGTGGGACTGATCTGCCAAGTAGGTAGCTCTCTGTATATGAACATATTGAACTTGTCTGCCATGTAGGTGGCTCTCAGTATATGGACATGTTGATTACAATTGCCGTGTAGCTAGTACCCTGAATATGGGCATGTTGGACTACTCTGCCATGTAGCTACCTTCAGTATATGGACACATTGGACACATCTGCCTTATTTCTAGAACTCTGTATATGGAAATGTTGTACTACCCTGCCATGTCGTTAGATCTCTGTATATAGACAAGTTGGACTCATCTGCCATGTAGCTAGAACTCTGTATATGGAAATGCTGGATTACCTTGCCATGTAGCTAGCTCTCTGTATATTGACATTTTGGTCTCGTCTGCCATGTAGTTACCTCTCTGTACATGGATATGTTGAACTGATCTGCTAAATAGGTTGCTGTCTGTATATTAACATATTGGACTTTTCTGCCATGTAACTAACTCTCAGTATATGGACATGTTGGACACATCTGCCATGTAGCTAGATCTCTGTATATGGAAATGTTAAGCACTACATTGCCATGTAGCTATCTCTCTGTATATAGACAAATTGGACTCATCTTCCTTGGAGCTAGAACTCTGTATATGGAAATGTTGCACTACCCTGCCATATAGCTAGCTCTCTGTATATGGACATTTTGGACTCGTCTGACATGTAGCTAGCTCTCTGTACATGGATATGGTGGACTGATGTACTAAGTAGGTAGCTCTCAGTATATGAACATATAGGACTTGTCTGCCATGTAGGTAGCTCTCTGTATAGGAACACCTTTGACACATTTGCCATGTAGCTAGAATTTAGTATATGGAAATGTTGCATTACCCTGCCATTTAGCGAGAACTCTGTATATGATCATTTTGGAATCGTTTGCCATGAAGCTAGCTTTCTGTACATGATTATGTTGGTCTGATCTACCAAGTAGGTAGCTCTCTGCATATGAACATATTGGACTTGTCTGGCATGTAGGTGTCTCTCAGTATATGGACAAGTTGGACATATCTGCCATGCAGCTAGTACCCAGAATATGGACATGATGGACTACTCTGCCATGTAGCCAGCTCTCATTATATGGACACATTGGACACATTTGCCATGTAGCTAGAACTCTGTATATGGAAGTGTTGTACTACTCTGACATGTAGCTAGCTCTGTGTATATAGGCAAGTTGGAATCATCTGCCTTGTATCTAGAACTCTGTATATGGAAATGTTGCAATACCCTGCCATGTAGCTAGCTCACTGTATATGGACATTGTGGACTTGTCTGCCATGTAGTTAGCTCTCTGTAGATGGATATATTGAACTGATCTGCCAAGTAGGTAACTCTCTGTATATGAACATAATGGACTTGTCTAACATATAGCTAGATCTCAGTATATGGACATGTTGGACACATCTGCCATGTAGCTAGAACTCTGTATATGGAAGTGTTGTACTACTCTGCAATGTAGCTAGCTCTGTGTATATAGACAAGTTGGACTCATCTGACTTGAACCTAGAACTCTGTATATGGAAATGTTGCACTACCCTGCCATGTAGCTAGCTCACTGTATATGGACATTTTGGACTCGCCTGCCCTGTAGCTAGCTCTCTGTACATGGATGTGTTGGACTGATCTGCCAAGTTGGTAGCCCGAACATATTGTACTTGTCTGCCTTGTAGCTAGCTGTCTTTATATGGACAAGTTGGACCCACCTGCCGTGTAGCTATAACACTATATATGGAAATGTGGCACTACACTGCCATGCAGCTAGCTCTGTGAGTATAGACCAGTTGGACTTATCTGCCTTTTATTTAAAACCTTGTATATGGAAATGTTGCAGTACCCTTCCATTTAGCTAGCACTCTGTATATGAACATTTTGGACTTGTCTGCCATGTCCTAGCTTTCTGTACATGTTTATGTTGGACTGATCTGCCAAATAGGTAGCTCTCTGTGTATGAACATTTTGGACCATCTGCCATTTAGCTAGTTCTCAGTATATGGACACGTTGGGCTCATCTGCCACGATGGTAGAACACTGTATATGGAAATGTTGCACTACACTGCCATGTAGCTAGCTCTCAGTATATAGACAAGTTGGACTAATCTGTCTTGTAGCTACAATTCTGTCTATGGAAATGTTGCACTACCCTGCCAAGTAGGTAGCTCTCTGTATATGAACATGTTTTAATTGCCTGCCCTGTAGCTACCTCTTAGTATATGGACATGTTGGAATCATCTGCCATGGAGCTATTACACTGTATATAGACATTTTGGACTGCTCTGCCATGTAGCTAGCTCTCAGTGTATGGACATATTGGACAAATCTGCCATGTACCTAGAACACTATATGGATATGTTGCACTAGTCTGTCATTGTCTCTGTATATAGACAATTTGAACTCATCTGCCTTTTACCTATAACTCTGTATATGGTAATGTTTCACTACCCTTCCATTTAGCTAGTTCGCTGTATATGGACATTTTGGATTCGTATGCCATGTAGCTAGCTCTCTGTACATGGATATGTTGGATTGATCTTCTAAGTAAGTAGCTATCTGTTTCTGAACATACTGGCCTTGTCTGCCATTTAGCTAGTTCTCAATATATGGACACGTTGGAAACATCTGCCATATGGCTAGAACCCTGAATATGGACATGTTGGAGTACACTGCCATGTAGCTAGCTCTCTGTACATAGACAATTTGTACTCATGTGCCTTGTCACTAGAACTCTGTATATGGAAATGTTGCACTACCCTACCATGTATTTTGCTCTCCGTATATGGATAATTTGGACTCGTCTGCCATGTAGCTTGCTCTCTGTACATGGATATATTAGACTGATGTGCGAAGTACGTAGCTCTCTGTATATGAACATATAGGACTTTTGTTTCCTGTAGGTGTCTCTCAGTATATGAACACGTTGGAAACATCTGCCATGAAGCTACTATCCTGAATATGGTCTTGTTGGACTACTCTGCCATGAAGCTAGCTCTCAGCATATGGACACGTTGGACACAACTGACATGCAGCTAGAACTTTGTATATGGAAATGTTGCACTACACTGCCATGAAGCTAGGTCTCTGTATATAGACAAGTTGGACTCATCTGCCTTTTATTTAGAACTCTGTATATGGAAATGTTGCACTGCCCTGCCATGTAGGTATGTCTCTGTATATGGACATTTTGGACTCGTCTGCCATGTCCTAGCTCTCTACATGGATATGTTGGACTGATCTGCCAAGTAGATAGTTCTCTGTATATGAACATATTGGACTTGTCTGCCATGTAGCTAACTCTCAGTATATGGACAATTTGGACAGATCTGCCATGTAGCTAGTACCCTGAATATGGACTTGTTGGACTACTCTGCCATGTAGCTAGCTCTCAGTATATGAACACGTTGGACACATCTGCCATGTAGCTAGAACTTTGTATATGGAAATGTTGCACTACCCTACCATGCGGCTACATCTCTGTATATGAACATATAGAACTTGTCTGCCATGTAGCTAGCTCTCAGGAAATGAACACCTTTGACACATCTGACATGTAGCTAGAACTCTGTATATGGAAATGTTGTACTATAGTGTAATGTAACTAGCTCTCTGTATTTTGGACTCGTCTGCCATGTAGCTAGGTCTCTGTACATGGATATGTTGGACTGATCTGCCACGTAGGTAGTTCTCTATAAATGAACATATTGGACTTGTCTGCCATGTAGATGGCTCTCAGTACATGTAGCTAGAATTCTGTATCTGGATGTGTTGCACTACTCTGCCATGCAGCTAGCTCTCTGTATATAGAAAAGTTGGTCTCATCTGCCTTGTAGGTACACCTCTGTATATGGAAATGTTGTACTACCCTGCCACGTAGCTAGCTCTCTGTATATGGACATCTTTGAATCGTTTTCCAAGTAGCTAGCTCTCTGTCATGGATATGTTGGACTGATATGCCAAGTTGGTAGCCCTCTGTACATGAACATATTGGAATTGTTTGCCATGTAGCTAGTTCTCAGTATGTGGACACCTTGGACACATCTGCCATTTAGCTAGATCTCTTTATATGGAAATGTTACACTACACTCCCATGAAGCTAGCTCTGTGTATATAGACAAGTTGAATTCATCTGCCTTTTAGCTAGAACTCTTTATATGGAAATGTTGCACTACCCAGCCTTGTAGCAAGCTCTCTGTATATGGACTTTTTGGAGTCGTCAGTCAGGAAGTTAGCTGTCTGTACATAGATATTTTGGACTGATCTGACAAGTAAGTAGCTTTCTGTATTTGAACATATTGTACATTTCTGCCATGTACTTAGCTCTCAGTATATGGAAACGTTTAACACATCTGCCATGTAGCTAGAACTCTGTATATGGAAATGTTGCATTACTCTGCCATGTAGCTAGCTCCCTGTATATAGACAAATTGGATTCGTCTTCCATATAGCTAGCTCTCTGTACATGGATATGATTCTCTGATCTGCAAAGTAGGTAGCTCTCTTATATGAACATATTGGACTTGTCTGCCGTGTAGCTTGCTCTCAGTATATGGACATTTTGTACACATCTGCCATGTACCTCGTACACTGTATATGGACATGTTGGACTGCTCTGTCATTTATGTACCTTTCAGTGTATGGATACGTTGGACACATCTGCCATATATCAAGATCTTTATATATTGGAAATGTTGCACTACTCTGTCATGTAGCTAGCTCTCTCTATATCGACAAGTTGGACTCATCTGCCTTGTACCTAGAACTCTTTATGTTGAAATGTTGCACTACACTGCCATGTGGCTAGCTCTCTTTATGTTGACATTTTGGACTCCTCTGCCAAATAGATAGCTCTCTGCACATCAGTATGTTGGACTGATCTGTCAAGTAGGAAGCCCTCTGTATATGAACATATTGGACTTGTCTTCCATGTAGCTAGCTCTCAGTATATGGACACGTTGGACACATCTGCCATGTTGCCAGATCTCTGTATATGGAAATGTTGCAATACACTGCCATGTAGCTAGCTCTCTGTATATAGAAAAGTTGGACTCATCTACCTTTTAGCTAGAACTCTGTATATGGAAACGTTGCACTACTCTGCCATGTAGCTAGCTTTCTGTATATGGACATTTTGGACTCTTCTTCCATGTAGCTATCTCTCTGTACATGGATATGTTGGACTGATCTGCCAAGTAGGTAGCTCTCTGTATATATACATATTGGACTTGTCTGACATGTAGGTGGGTCTCAGTACATGGATACATTGGACTCATCTGCCATGTAGCTAGAACTCTGCATATGAAAATGTTGCACTACCATGCCCTGTTGTTCGCTCTCTGTATATGTACATTTTGGGCTTGTCTGACATGTAGCTAGCTCTCTGTACATGGATATGTTGGATTGATCTGCCATGTTGGTAGCCTTCTGTATATGAACGTATTGGACTACTTTGCCATGTAGCTACTTCTCAGGGTATGGACACGTTGAACACATCTGCCATGTACCTAGAACTCTATATATGGGAAATGTTTCATTACTCTGCCATGTAGCCATTGTATATAGACAAGTTGGATTCATCTGACTTGTACCTAGAACTCTGCATATCGAAATGTTTCAATACCTTGCCATGTAGTGAGCTCTCTGTATATGGACATTTTGTAATCATCTCTCATATAGTTAGCTCTCTGTACATGGATATGATGGACAGATCTGCTAAGTAGGTAGCTCTCTGTATATGAACATATCGAACTTGCCTGCCATGTAGCTAGCTCTCAGGAAATGAACACCTTTGACACATCTGGCATGTAGCTAGAACTCTGTATATGGAATTTTTGCAATACCCTGCGTTGTAGCTAGCTCACTGTATATGGATATTTTGGACTCGTCTCACATGTATCTACCTCTCTATACATTGATATGTTGGACTGAACTGCCAAGTAGGTAGCTCTCTACATATGAACATATTGGACTTGTCTGCCATGTAGCTACCTCTCAGTATATGGACATGTTGGACTCCTCTGCGATGTAGCTAGTACCCTGTATATGGACATGTTGTACTACTCTGCTATGTAGCTAGCTCTCAGTATATAGACACGTTGGACACATCTGCCATGTAACTAGAATTCTATATATGGAAATGTTGCACTACACTGCCATGTAGATAGCTCTCTTTATATGGTGATTTTGGACTCGTCTGCCATGTAGCTATCTCTTTATACATGGATATGTTGGATTGATTTGCCAAGTAGGTAGCTATCTATTTATGAACAAACTTAACTTTTCTGCCTTTTAACTAGCTCTCAGTATATGGAAGCGTTTTACACATCTACTATGTAGCTAGAACTCTGAATATGGACATGTTGGAGTACTCTGCCATGTAGCGAGCTCTCTGTATATAGACAATTTGGACTGATCTGCCTTGTAGCGAAACTCTATATTTGGAAATGTTGCCCTACCTTGCCATGTAGCTAGCTTTCTGTATAAAGACATTTTTGACACGTCGGCCATGTAGCTAGCTCTCTGTACATGGATATGTTGGACACATCTGCCATGTAGCTAGAACTCTGTATATAGAAATGTTGCTCTACCCTGCCATGTAATTAGCTCTTTGTATATAGAAAAGTTGCAGTCATCTGCCTTGTAGCTAGAACTCTGTATATGGAAATGTTGCATTACCCTACCATGTAGCGAGCTCTCTGTATATGGACATTTTGGACTCGTCTGACATGTAGCTAGCTCTCTGTACATGGATATGTTGGACTGATATGCCAAGTAGGTAGCTCTCTGTATATGAACATATTGGACTTGTTTGCCATGTAGCTAGCTCTCTGTATATGGATATGTTGTACTACTCTGTCATGTAGCTAGCTCTCAGTACATGGACACGTTAGACACATCTGCCATGTAGCTAGAACTCTAAATATGGAAATGCTGCACAGCCCTGCCTAGTAACTAGCTGTCTTTGTATAGACAAGTTGGACTAATCTGCCTTGTTGATAGAACTTTGTATATAGAAATGTTGCACTATCCTGACATGTAGCTACCTCTCTGTATATGGACATTTTGGACTCATCTGCCATTTAGCTAGCTCTCTGTACATGGATAATTTGGACTGATCAGCCATGTAGATAGCTCTCTGTATATGGACATGTTGGACACATCTGCCATGTAGGTAGAACTCTGTATATGGTAATGTTGCCCTACTCTGCCATGTATCTAGCTCTCTGTATACAGACAAGTGGGACTCATCTGTCTTGTTGTGAGAACTCTGTATATGGAAGTGTTTCACTACACTGCCATGTAGCTAGCTCTCTGTATATGGTCATTTTGGACTCATCTGCCATGTAGATAATTCTCTGTACATGGATATGTCAGACTGATCTGCCAAGTAGGTAGCTCTCTGTATATTAACATATTGGACTTGTCTGCCTTGTAGATGGCTCTCAATATATGGACACGTTGGACACATCTGCCATGTAGCTACTATCCTGAATATGGACATGTTGGACTAGTCTGCCATGTAGCTAGCTCCCTGTATAGGGACACGTTGAACACATCTGCCATGTAGTTAGAATTCTGTATACGGACTTTTTGCTCTACTCTGCCAGGGAGTTAGATCTCTATATATAGACAGGTTGGACTCATCTGCCTTGTAGCTAGAGATGTGTATATGGACATGTTGGACTACTCTGCCATGTAGCTAGCTCTCTGTATATGGACATTTTGGACTCAACTGCCATGTAGTTAGCTCTCTGTACATGGATATGTTGAACTGATCTGCCAAATAGGTTGCTCTTTGTATATGAACATATTGTACTTTTCTTCCGTGTAGGTAGCTCTCAATATATGGACATGTTGGACTCAACTGACATGTAGATAGTACCCTGTATATGGACATGTAGGACTACTCTGTCATGTAGCTAGATCTATGTATATAGACAATTTGCCCTCATCCAGCTTTTAGCTAGAACTCTGTATATGGAACTGTTGCACTACCCTGCCATACAGCTATCTCTCTGTAAATGGACATTTTAGAATTGTCTGCCATGTAGCTAGTTCTCAGTATACGGATATGTTGGAATTATCTGCCAAGTAGGTAGCTCTTTGTACATGAACATATTGGACTTGTCTGCCATGTAGGTTGCTCTCTATATATGGAAAAGTTGGACACATCTGCCATGTAGCTACCACCCTTAGTATGGACAAGTGGAAATACTCTGCCATGTAGCTATCTCTCAGTGTATGGACACATTGGACACATCTGACATGTAGCTAGAACTCTGTATATGGAAATGTTTCACTACCCTGCCAGGTAGTTAGATCCCTATATATACGCAGGTTGGACTCGTCTGCCTTGTAGCTAGAAATCTGTATATGGAAATGATGCACTACCCTGCCATGTAGCTAGCTCTCTGTATATGGACACTTTGGACTCGTCTGCCATATAGCTATCTCTCTGTAAATGGATATGTTGGAGTGATCTGCCAAGTACGTAGCTCTCTGTATATGAACATATTGTATTTTTCTGCCTTTTAGGTAGTTCTCAATATATGGACATGTTGGACTCATCTGACAGGTAGATAGTACACTGTATATGGACATATTGGACTACTCAGCCATGTAGCTACCGTACAGTGTATGGACACGTTGGACACATCTTCCATGTATCTAGAACTGTGTATGTGGATATGTTTCACTACTCTGCAATGTAGCTACCTCTCTATGTATAGACAAGTTGGACTCATCTGCCTTGTACCTAGAACTCTGTATATGGAAATGTTTCACTACCCTTTCATGTAGGTAGCTCTCTGTATATGGACATTTTGGACTCTTCTGCCATGTAGCTATCTCTCTACATGGCTATGTTACACTGATCTGCGAAGTAGGTAGCTCTCTGTTTATGAACATATTGGACTTGTCTGCCATGTAGCTAGTTCTCAGTATATGGACATGTTGGACTACTCTGCCATGTAGCTAGCTCTCAGTATATGG
>NW_006409046.1:78761-91291 GCF_000296735.1 Chrysochloris asiatica | reverse complement strand
CTAGCTCTCAGTATATGGACAGGTTGGAAACATCTGCCATGTAGCTTGAATACTGTATATGGAAATGTTGCACTACTCTGCCATGTAGCTACCTCTCTGTACATAGACAAGTTGGACTCATCTGCCTTGTAGCTTCAAATCTGGATATAGAAATGTTTCACTACTCTGCCATGAAACTAACCCTATGCATATGGACATTTTGGACTAGTCTGCATTGTAGCTATCTTCCTGTACTTGGATATGTTGGACTGTTCTGCCAAGTAGGTAGCTCTCTGTATATGAACATATTGGACTTGTCTGCCATGTAGGCAGCTCTCAATATATGGATACCATGGACACATCTTCCACGTAGCCAGAATTCTTTATATGAAATGTTGCACTACCCTGCCATGTAGCTAGCTCACTGTATATCGACAATTTGGACTCGTTTGTCATGCAGCTAACTCTCTGCACATGAAAATGTTATACTGATCTTTGAAGTAGCTAGCTCTCTGTATATGATCATATTGGACTTGCCTGCCCTGTAGGTAGCTCTCAGTATATGGACACGTTGAACACATCCGCCATATAGCTAGAACCCTGAATATGGACATGTTGGAGAACTCTGTCATGTAGCTAGCTCTCTCTATATAGACAATTTGTATTCATGTGCCTTGTAGCTAGAACTCTGTATATGGAAATGTTGCACTAATCTGCCATGTAGCTAGCTCTCTGTATATAGACAAGTTGGACTCATCTGCCTTATACCTAGTCTTCTGTATATAGAAGTATTTCACAACCCTGCCAAGTAACTAGCTCTCTGTATATGGATATTTTGAACTTGACTGCCATGTAGCTAGCTCTCTGTACATGGATATTTTGGACTGATCTGTCAAGTAAGTAGTTCTCTATGTATGAACATATTTGACTTGTCTGCCCTTTAGTTTGCTCTCAGTACACGGACACGTTGGACACATCTGCCATGAAGCTACTACCGTGAATATGGACATGTTGGAATACTTTGACATGTAGCTAGCTCTCTCTATATGGACATTTTGGACTCATTTGCCATGTAGCTAGCTCTCTGTACATGGATATGTTACACTTATCTGTGAAGTAGGTAGCTCTCTGTTTATGAACATATTGAACTTTTCTGCCATGCAGCTAGTTCTCAGTGTATGGACATGTTGGACTACTCTGCCATGTAGCCAGCTCTCTGTATATAGACAATTTGTACTCATGTGCCTTGTCGCTAGAACTCTGTATATGAAAATGTTGCACAACCCTGCCATGTGGCTTGCTCTCCATATATGGACATTTTGGACTCATCATCCAGGTAGCTAGCTCTCTGTACTTGGTTATGTTAGACTGATATCCCAAGTATGTAGCTCTCTGTATATGAACATATAGGACTTTTGTGCCCTGTAGGTGGCTCTCAGTATATGAACACGTTGGACACATCTGCCAAGAAGTAACTTCCCTGAATATGGACATGTTGGACTACTCTGCCATGTAGCTACCTCTCAATATATGGACACGCTGGACACATCTTCCATGTAGACAGAACACTTTATATGGAAGTTTTGCACTACACTTCCATGTTGCTACCTCTCTATATATAGACAAGTCTGACTCATACTGCCTTGTAGCTAGAATTCTGGAAATGTTGCAGTACCCTGCCATGTAGCAAACTCTCTGTTTTGGGATATTTTGGACTCGTCTGCCATGTTCTAGCTGTCTGTACATGGATATGTTGAACTGATCTGCCAAGTTGATAGCCCTCTGTATATGAACATATTGGACTACTTTACCATGTAGCTCATTCTCAATGTATAGACACGTTTTACACATCTGCCATATACCTAGAACTCTATATATGGGAAATTTTGCACTACTCTGCCTTGTAGCTAGCTCTCTGTATATAGACAAGTTTGTTTCATCTGCCTTGTACCGAGAACTCTGCATATAGAAATGTTTCACTACCCTGCCATGTAGCGAGCTCTCTGTATGTGGACAATTTGGAGTCGTCTGACATGTAGCTAGCCCTCTGTACATGGATATGTTAGACTGATCTGCCAAGTAGGTAGCTCTCTCTATATGAACATATTAGACTTGTCTGCCATGTAGCTACCTCTCAGTATATGGACATGTTGGACACATCTGCCATGTAACTATAACTCTGTATATGAAAATGTTGCACTACCCTGCCATGTAGCTAGCTCTCTTTATATGGTGATTTTGGACTCTTCTGCCATGTAGCAAGCTCTCTTTTTAGGGACATTTTAGATGCGTCTGCCATGTCCTAGCTCTCTGTACACGGATATGTTGGACTGATCTGCAATGTTGGTATCCCTCTGTATATGGACATATTGTACATGGATATGTTGGATTGATCTGCCAAGTAGGTAATTATCTGTTTATGAACATACTGAACTTTTCTGCCTTTTAGCTAGCTCTCAGTATATGGAAACATTTTACACATCTGCCATGTAGCTAGAACTCTGAATATGGACATGTTGGAGTACTCTGCCATGTAGCTAGCTTTCTAAATATAGACGGTTTGGACTCATCTGCCTTGTATCTATAACTCTGTATATGGAAATGTTGCCCTACCTTGCCATGTAGCTAGCTCTCTGTGTATGGACATTTTCGACTCATCTGCCATGTAGCTGTAACTCTGTATATGGAAATGTTGCTCTACCCTGCCATTTAGTTAGATCTTTGTATATAGAAAAGTTGCAGTCATCTGCCTTGTAGCTAGAACTCTGTATATGAAAATGGTGCATTACCCTGCCATTTAGCAAGCTCTCTGTATATGGACATTTTGGACTCGTCTGCCATTTAGCTAGCTCTCTGTACATGGATATTTTGAACTGATCAGCCATGTAGAAAGCTCTCTGTATATGGACACGTTGAACACATCTGCCATGTATGTAGAACTCTGTGTATGGAAATGTTGCACTACTCTGCCATGTAGCTAGCTCTCTGTATATAGACAAATTGGACTCATCTGCCTTGTAGCTAGAAGTCTGTATATAGAAATGTTGCACTACCCTGCCATGTAGCTTGCTCTTTTATATGGAGATTTTGGACTCTTCTGCCATGTAGCTAGCTCTCTGTAAATGGATATGTTGCACTCATCTGCTAAGTAGGTAGCTATCTGTTTATGAACATACTGGACTTGTCTGCCTTGAAGCTAGCTCTCAGTATATGGACACGTTGGAAACAACCGCCATATAGCTAGAACCCTGAATATGGACATGTTGGAGTACTCTGCCATGTAACTAGCTCCCTGTATAAGGACATTTTTGACTCACCTGCCATGTAGCTAGCTCTCTGTACATAGATATGTTGTACTGATCTGCCACGTAGGTAGCTCTCTGTGTATGAACATATTGAACTTGTCTGCCCTGTAGGTTGCTCTCAGGATATGGACACGTTGGACACATCTGCCATGTACCTAGAACTCTGTATAAGAAAATGTTGCACTACCCTGTTATGTAGCTAGCTCTCTATATATAGACAAATTGGACTCATCTGCCTTTTAACTAGAACTCTGTATATGGAAATGTTGCACTACCCTACCAGGAAGTTCTATCTCTATATATAGACAGGTTGGACTCATCTGCCTAGTAGTAAGAACTCTGAATATGGAAATTTTGCACTACCTTGCCATGTATCTAGCTCTCTGTATGTAGACAAGTTGGGCTCATCTTCCTCGTCGCTAGAACTCTATACATGGAAATGTTGCACTACCCTGCCATGTAGCTACCACTCTGTATATGAACATACTGGACTCGTCTGTCATGTACGTGGTTCTTATTATATGACACGTTGGACACGTCTGCCATGTAGCTACTACCCTGAATATGTACATGTTGGACTGCTCTGCTATGTAGCTAGCTCTCAGTGTATGGACATGTTGGACACATCTGCCATGTATATAGAACTCTGTATATGGAAATGTTACACTACTCTGCCATGTAGGTAGCTCTCTGTGCATGAATATGATTAACTGATCTCCCAAACAGGTTGCTCTCTGTATATGAACATATTGGACTTGTCTGCCATGTAGCTAGCTCTCAGTATATGAACACGTTGGACAAATATGATAGGTAGCTAGAACTCTGTATATGGTAATGTTGCACTACTCTACCATGTAACTAGCTCTATGTATATAGACAAGTGATACGCATCTGCCTTGTAGCTAGAACACTGAATATGGAAATGTTGCACTACCCTGCCGTGTAGCTATCTCTCTGTACATGGACATTTTGGACTCGTCTACCATGTAGCTAGCTCTCTGTACATAGATATGCTGGATTGATCTGCCAAGTAGGTATCACAGTGTATATGAACATATTGGACTTGTCTGCAATATAGCTAGCTCTCAGATTATGGACATATTGGAATGATCTGCCATGAAGCTACTACCCTGTATCTGGACATGTTGAACTACTCTGACTTGCAGCTAGCTCTCAGTATTTGGACATGCTGCACACATCTGAAATGAAGCTATAACTGAATATTGCAATGGTGCACTACTTTTCCATGTAGCTAGCTCTCTTTATATAGACAAATTGGACTCATCTGACTTGTATGTAGAACTCTGCATATAGACATGTTGCACTATTCTGGCATGTAGCTAGCACTCTGTATATGGACATTTTGGACTCGTCTGTCATGTAGCTAGCTCTCTGTAAATGGATATTTTAGACTGATCTGCCATTTAGGTAGCTGTCAGTATATGGACACGTTGTACACATCTGCCATGTAGGTAGAAATATGTATATAGAAATGTTGCACTACTGTGCTATGTAGCTAGCTCTCTGTATATAGACAAATTGGACTCATCTGCCTTGTAGCTAGAATTCTGATTATGGAAATGTTGCACTACCCTGCCATGAAGCTTGCACTCTTTATATGGAGATTTTGGACTCTTCTGCCATGTAGCTAGCTCTCTATACATGGATATGTTGGACTGATCTGCCAAGTAGGTAGCTGGACTTTTCTGCCTTGTAGCTAGCTCTCAGTATATGGAAACGTTGTACACATCTGCCATGTAGCTAGAACTCTGAATATGGACATGTTGGAGTACTCTGCATGTAGATAGCTCTCTGTGTATAGACAATTTTTGCTTATCTGCCTTGTAGCTAGAAGTCTGTATATGGAAATGTTGCACTACTCTGCCATGTAGCTATCTCTCTGTATATGGACTTTTTCGACTAGTCTGCCATATAGCTAGCTCTCTTTACATGGACATGTTAGACCGATCTGCCAAGTAGGTAGCTCTCTGTTTATGAACATATTGTACTTGTATGCCATGTAACAAAGCTCTCAGTATATGGACATGTAATACTCATCTGCCATGTAGCTAGTACCCTGTATATGGACATGTTGGACTGCTCTGCCATATAGTTAGATGTAAGTCTATGGACACGTTGGACACATCTGCCAAGTAGATAGAACTCTGTATGCGGAAATGTTGCTCTACACTACCATGTAGCTAACTCTCTGTATATAGACAAGCTGGACTCATCTCCCTGGTAGCTAGAACTCTCTATATGGAAATGTTGCACTACCCTGCCATGTAGCTAGCTCTTTGTATATGGACATTTTGGACACGTCTGCCATGTAGCTATCTCTCTGTACATGGACACGTTGGACTGATATGCTAATTAGGTAGCTCTCGGTATGTGAACATATTGGACATGTCTGACTTGTATGTTGCTCTCAGTATATGGACATGTTGGACATGTCTGCCATGTAGCTACTACCCTGAATATGGACATGTATCTAGCTCTCTGTACATGGATATGTTGGACTAATCTGCTAAGTAGGTATCACTCTGTATATGAACTTATTAGACTTGTCTGCCATGTAGGTAGCTCTCAGTATATGGACAGCTTTGACACATCTACCATGTAGCTAGAACTCTGTATATAGAAATGGTGCACTACCCTGCTATGTAGCTAGCTCTCTGTATATGGACATTTCTGACTCTTCTGCCATTTAGCTAGCTCACTGCACATGGATATGTTGAACTGCTCTACCAAGTAGGTAGCTCACTGTATATGAACATATTGGATTTGCCTACACTGTAGTTATCTTTCAGTATTTGGACATGTTGGATTCATCTGCCATGTAGCTAGTAACCTGTATATGGACATATTGGTTTGCTCTGCCAAGTAGCTAGCTCTCTGTATATGGACATTTTGGACTCTTGTGCTATTTAGCTAGCTCGCTGTACATGGATATGTTGAACTGCTCTGCCAAGTAGGTAGTTCTCTGTAGATGAACATATTGGATTTGCCTATCTCTCTGTAGCTATCTCTCAGTATGTGGACATGTTGGATTCTTCTACCATGTAGCTTGTAACCTGTATATGGACTTATTGGTTTTTTCTGCCATGTGGCTAGCTCTCAGTATATGAACACTTTGAACTCATCTGCTATGTAGCTTGACTGATTTATATGGAAATGATGCTTTACTTTGCCATGTAGCTAGCTCTCTGTATATGGACATTTTGGACTGATCTGCCATGTAGCTAGCTCTCAGTAAATGGACACGATGGACACATCTGCCATGTAGCTAGAACTCTGTATATGGAAATGCTACACTAGTCTGCCATGCAGCTGGCTATCTGTATATAGACAAGTTGGACTCAGCTGCCTTGGAGCTAGAACTTTTATAGGGAAATGTTGCACGACCCTGCCATGTAGCTAGCTCTCTGTATATGGACATCTTAACTCGTCTGCCAGGTAGCTAGCTCTCTGTACATGGATATGTTGGACTGATCTGCCAAGTAGGTAGCTCTCTGTATATGAATATATTGAACTTGTCTGCCATGTAGGTAGCTCTCAATATATGGACACCTTTAACACATCTACCATGTAGCTAGAACTCTGTATATGGAAATGTTGCACTACTCTGCCATGCAGCTAGTTATATGTATCTAGACAAGTTGAAATCATCTGCCTTGTAGCTAGAACTTTGTATATGGAAATGTTGCACGTCCATGCCATGTAGTTAGCTCTCTGTATATGGACATTTTGGACTCTTCCTCCATGAAGCTATCCCTCTGTACATAGATATGTTACACTGACCTGTGAAGTGGGTAGCTCTCTGTATATGAACATATTGGGCTTGTCTGCCATGTAGCTAGGTCTAAGTATATGAAGACTTTGGACTCATCTGCCATGTAGCTTGTACTCTGTAAATGGAAATGATTCACTACTCTGTCATGTAGTTAGCTCTCAGTGCATGGACACGTTGAACACATCTGTCATTTAGCTAGTACTCTGTATATGGAAATGTTACACTACCCTGACATGTACGCAGCTCTCTGTATATGCACATTATGGACTTGTCTTCCATGTAACTCGTTCTCTGTACATGGATATTTTGAACTGATCTGTCAAGTAGGTAGCTCTATGTTTATGAACATATTGGACATGTCTACCATGTAACTGGCTCTCAGTATGTGGACATGTTGGACGCATCTGCCATGTAGCTAATACACTGTATATAGACATGTTGGACTGCTCTGACATGTAGCTAGCTCTAAGCATATGGACACATTAGACACATCTGCTATGTACCTAGAATTCTGCATATGGAAATGTTGCACTACTCTGCCATATATCTAGCTCTCTGTATATGGATATTTTGGACGTGTCTGCCATGTAGCTAGCTCTCCTTACATGGATATATTGGACTGATCTGCCAAGTAGGTAGCTCTCCGTATATGAACATATTAGACTTGTCTGCCATATAGCTAGCTCTGAGTATATGGACATGTTGGATACATCTGTCATGTAGCTAGAACACTCTATATGGAAGTGTTGAACTACTCTTCCATGTAGCTATCTCTCTGTATATAGACAAGTTGGACTCATCTGCCTTGTAGGTAGAACTATGGAAATGTTGCACTACCCTTACATGTAGATAGCTCTCTGTATATGGACATTTTGGACTCACTGCTATGTAGCTAGATCTCTGTAAATGGTTATGTTGGACTGATCTTCCAAGTAGCTAGATCTCCGTGTATGAACATATTGGACTTTACTGCCATGTGGGTAGCTCTTAATACATGGACAGCTTGAACACATCTACCATGTAGCGAGAACTCAGAATATGGAAATGTTGCACTACTCTGCCATGCAGCTAGCTATCTGTATATAGACAAGCTGGACTCCTCTGCCTTGAACCTAGTACTCTGTATATGGAAATGTTGCACTTCCCTGCCATGTAGTTACCTCTCAGTATATGGACATTTTGGACTCATCTGCCATGTAACTAGCTCTCTGTACATGGATATGTTGGACTGATCTCCCAAGTCGGTACCTCTCTGTATACGAACATATTGGAATTTTCTGCCATGTAGCTAGTTGTCAGTATATGGACACGTTGGACACATCTGCCATGTAACTAGCTCTCTGTATATAGAAAGTTGGACTCATCTGCCTTGTAGCGAGAACTCTGTATATGGAAATGTTGCACTACCCTGCAATGTAGCTAGCTCTATGTATATGGACATTTTGGACGTGTCTGCCATGTAGCTAGCCCTCTGTTTATGCATATGTTGGAGTGATCTTCCAAAGAAATAGCTCTCTGTATATGAACATATTGGCCTTGTCTGCCATGTAGGTACCTCTCAATAAGTGGACACCTTGGACACATCTGCCATGATGCTAGAACTCTGTTTATGGAAATGTTGCACTACCCTTCCATGTAGCTAGCTCTCTGTATATGGACATTTAGGACTCGTCTGCCATGTAGCTAGCTCTCTGTACATGGACATGTTACACTGATCTGCAAAGTAGGTAGCTCTCTGTACATGAACATATTGAACTTCTCTGCCATGTAATTAGCACCCAATATATGAACACTTTGGACTCATCTGTCATGAAGTTTAACTCTGTATATGGAAATGATGCACTACTCTGAGATGTAGCTAGCTCTCAGTATATGGACACCATAGACACATCAGCCATTAGCTAGAACTCTGTATATGGAAATGTTGCATTTTCCTGCCATGTATCTAGCTCTCTGTATATGGACATTTTGGACTCATCTTTCATGTAGCTAGCTCTCTGTCCATGGATATGTTGAACTGATCTGCCAAGTAGGTAGCTCTCTGTATATGAACATACTGGACTTGTCTGCCATATAGCTAGCTCTCAGTATATGGACATGTTGGACTCATCTGCCATGTAGCTAGTACACTGTAAATGGACATGTTGGATTACTCTGCCATGTAGCTAGCTCTAATTATATGGACACATTGGACACATTTGCCATATACCTAGAACTCTGTATATGGGAATATTACACAACTATGCCATGCCATGTAGCTAGCTCTCTGTATACAGACATGTTGGACTCATCAGACTGGTAACTATTACTCCGTATATGGAAATGTTGCACTACCCATCCATGTAGCTAGCTCTCTGTATATGGATATTTTGGATGCATTTGCCATGTAGCTAGCTCTCTCTCTTGACATGGACATGTTTTCCTGATCTGCAAAGTGGTTAGCGCTCTGTATATGAACATATTGGACTTGTCTGCTGTGTAGTTAGCTCTCAGTATGTCGAAACGTTGGACACATCTGCCATGTAGCTCTACACTACCATGCAGCTAGCTCTCTGTATATAGACAAGTTGGACTCATCTGCCTGGTAGCTAGAACTTTGTATATGGTAATGTTGCTCTACACTGCCATTTAGTTAGTTCTCTGAATATGGACATTTTGGACTCGTCTGCCATGCAGCTAACTCTCTATACATGGATATGTTACACTGATCGGAGATGTAGGTAGTTCTCTGTATATGAACATATAGAACTTGAATGTCATGTAGCTAGCTCTCAGTGTATGGACATGTTAGATTCATCTGCCATGTAGCTAGTACCCTTTATATGGACATGTTGGAATGCTCTGCCATGTAGTTAGCTCTCAGTGTATGGACACGTTAGATACATCTGCCATGTACCTAGAACTCTGTATATGGAAATGTTGCACTACTCTGTCATGTAGCTCACTTTCTGTATATAGATAAGTTGGACTCATCTGCCTTATTCCTAAAACTCTGTATTTGGAAATGTTTCACTACCCTGCCATGAATCTAGCTGTTTGTATATGGACATTTGGACTTGTCTGCCATATAGCTAGCTCTCTGTACATGGATATGTTGGACTGATCTGCTAAGTAAGTAACTCTCTGTATATGAACATATTAGACTTGTCTGCCATGTAGCTAGCTCTCAGTATATGGACAATTTGGAAACATCTGCCATATAGCTAGAAACCTGAATATGGGCATGTTGCAGTACTCTGCCATGTACCTAGCTCTCTATATATAGACAATTTGTACTCATCTGCCTGGTAGCTAGAACTCAGTATATGGAAATGTTGCACTACCTTGCCATGTAGCTAGCTCTCTGTATATGGACATTTTGGACTCGTCTGACATGTATCTAGCTCTCCGTACATGGATTTGTTGGAATGATCTGCCATGTAGGTAGCTCTCTGTATATGATCATATTGTATTTGTCTGCTATGTAGCTAGCTCTCTGTATATGGACATATTGGACTCCTCTGCAATGTACCTAGTACAATGTATTTGGACATGTTGTACTACTCAACCATGTAGCTAGCTCTCAGTGTATGGACACGTTGGACACATCTGCCATGTAGCTAGAACTCTGTATATGGAAATGCTGCACAACCCTGCCAAGAAGCAAGCTGTCTGTATATTAACAATTTGGACTAATCTGCCTTGTAGCTAGAATTCTGCATATGGAAATGTTGCATTACCCTGCCATGTATCTATCTCTCTGTATGGGGACATTTTGGATTCGTCTGACATGTAGCTAGCTCTCTGTACATGGATATGTACTAATCTGACAATTAAATAGATATCTGTTTATGAACATACTGGAATTTTCTGCCTTGTAGCTAGCTCTTAGTATATAGAACCATTGTATACATATGCCATGTAGCTAGAACTCTGAATATGGTCATGTTGGAGTACTCAGCCATGCAGGTTGCTCTCTGTATATGGACATGTTGCACACATCTATCATGTACCTAGAACTCTGTATATAGAAATGTTGCACTACTCTATCATGTTGCTAGTTTTCTGTATATAGACAAGTAGGACTCATCTGCCTTGTACCTAGAACTCTATATATGGAAATGTTTCACCACACCGCTATGTGGCTAGCTCTCTGTATATGAACATATTGGACTTGTCTGCCATACAGCTAGCTCTCAGTATATGAACACCTTTGACACATCTACCATGTAGCTAGAACTCTGTATATGGAAATGTTGCACTACACTGCCATTTAGCTAGCTCTCTGTATATGGACATTTTGGAATTGTCTGCCATATACCTAGCTACCTGTACATGGATATGTTGAACTGATCTGCCAAATTGTTAGCTCTCTCTATATGAACATATTGGACTACTCTGCCATGTAGCTAGCTCTCAGTAAATGGACACATTGTACAAAACTGCCATGTAGCTAGAACTCTGTATATGGAAGTGTTGCACTACTCTGCCATGTAGCTAGTTCTCTGTATATAGACAACTTGGACTTATCTGCCTTGAAGCTAGAACTCTGTATATGAAAATGTTGCAGTACCCTGCCATGCGTCTGTCTATAAACATTTTGGACTCGTTTTCGATGTAGCTAGCTCTCTGTACATGGATATATTGGACTGATCTTAAAGTAGTTAGCTCTCTCTATATGAACATATTGGCCTTGTCTGCCATGTACGTAGCTCTCAATATATGGACACCGTGGACACATCTGTCATGTATAAAGAACTCTGTGTATGGATATATTGCACTACCCTGCCATGTAGCTACCTCTCTGTATATGGACAATTTGAACTTGTCTGCCATGTAGCTATTTCTCTGTACAGGGATATGTTACACTGATCTGTCAAGTAGGTAGCTCTCTGTATATGAACACATTGGACTTCACTGCCATGTAGCTAGCTCTCAGTATATGGACATTTTGGACTAATCTGGCATGTACATAGTACCCTGAATATGAACATGTTTGACTGTTCTTCCTTGTAACTACCTATCAGTGTATGGACACGTTGGACACATCTGTCATATATCTAAAACTCTTTATATGGGAAATGTTGCACTACTCTTCCATGTAGCTAGCTCACTGTATATACACAAGTCAACTCATCTGCCTTGTACCTAGAATTCTGTATATGGAAATGTTTCACTACTCTGCCATGTGGATAACTCTCTGTATATGGATATTTTGGAATCTTCTGCCATGTAGCTAGCTCTCTGTACATTGAAATGCTGGACTGATCTGTCAAGTAGGTTGCTCTCTGTATATGAACATATTGGACTTGTCTGCCATATAGCTAGCTCTCAGCTTATAGACTACTTGGACACATCTGCCATGTAGCTAGAACTCTGTATATGGAAATGTTGCATTACCCTAGCATGTAGTTAGCTCATTGTATATAGAAAAGTTGCAGTCATCTGCCGTGTAGCTAGCTCTCTGTATATGG
>NW_006409046.1:71479-78400 GCF_000296735.1 Chrysochloris asiatica | reverse complement strand
GATAAGTTGGACTAATCTGCCTTGTAGCTAGAACTCTGTATATGAAAATATTGCATTACCCTGCCATGTAGCTATCTTTCTGTATATGGACATTTTGGACTCGTCTTTGTACATGGATATGTTGGACTGATCAGATATCTGTTTATGAACATACTGGACTTTTCTGTCTTGTAGCTAGCTCACAGTATATGGGAACATTGTACATATCTGCCATGTAGCTAGAACTCTGAATATGGTCATGTTGGAGTACTGTCCCATACAGGTAGCTCTCTGTATATGAACAAGTTGGACACATCTGCCATGTACCTAGAACTCTGTATATAGAAAAGTTGCACTACTCTGACATGTAGCTAGCTTTATGTATGTAGACACATAGAACTCATCTGCCATGTACCTAGAACTCTCTCTATATAAATGTTTCACTACCCTGCCATGTAGTTAGTTATCTCCATATGGACATTTTGGACTTGTCTGCCATATAGCTAGCTCTCTGTACATGGATATGTTGGACTAATCTGCAAAGTAGGTAGCTCTATGTATATGAACATATTCGACATATCTGACATGTAGCTAGCTCTCAGTATATGGACACGTTGGATATTTCTGCCATGTAGCTTGATCTCTGTATATGGAAATGTTGCACTACTCTGCCATGTAGCTAGCTCTCTGTATATAGACAAGTTGGACTCATCTGCCTTGTAGCTAGAACACTGTATATGGAAATGTTGCACTACCTTGCCATGTGGCTAGCTCTCTGTATTTGGACATTTTGGAATCGTCTGCCATGTACCTCACTCTCTGTATATAGACATTTTGGACTTGTCTGCCATGTAGCTAGGTCTCTGTACATGGATATGTTGGACTGATCTGCCAAGTAGGTAGATCCCTTTATACTAACATATTGGACTTGTCTGACATGTAGGTAGCTCTCAGTATATGAACACCTTTGACACATCTTCCATGTAGCTAGAACTCAGTATATGGAAATGTTGCACTACACTGTCAAGTAGCTAGCTCTCTGTATATGGACATTTTTGAATCATCTACCATATACTTAGCTCCCTGTTCATGGACATGTTGAACTGATCTGCCAAGTTCGAAGCTCTCTTTATATGAATATATTGGACTAGTCTGACATGTAGGTTGTTCTCAGTATATAAACACATTTGACACATTTGCCATGTAGCTACTACCCTGAATATGGACATGTTGGAATACTCTGCCATGTAGCTAGGTCTCAGTATATGGAAATGTTGGACACATCATGCCATGTAGGTAGAACTCTGTATATGGAAATATTGCACTACCCCGTCAGGTTGTTAGATCTCTATATATAGACAGGTTGGACTCATCTGCCTTGTAGTTAGAAATCTGTATGTGGAAATGTTGCACTACTACTCCATGTAGCTAGCTCTCTGTACATGGATATGTTGAACTGATCTGCCAAATAGTTAGCTCTCTGTATATGAACATATTTGACTTCTCTGCCATGTAGGTAGCTCTCAATATATGGATATGTTTGAGTCGTCTGACATGTAGATATTACCCTGTATATTTACATAGTGGACTACTTTGTCATGTAGCCAGCTCTTGGTGTATGGACACGTTCAACATATATTCCATGTACCTAGAACTCTGTATATGGAAATGTTTCTCTACTCTGCCATGTAGCTACCTCTCTATATATAGACAAGTTGGACACATCTGTCTTATACCTAGAACTCTGTATATGGAAATGTTTCACTAGCCTGTCATGTAGCTAGCTGTTTGTATATGGACATTTTGTACTCATCTGCCATATAGCTAGCTCTCTGCACAAAGGTATGTTGGACTGATCTGTCAAGTAGGTAGCTCTCTGTATATGAACATATTGAAATTGTCTACCATGTAGCTCGCTTTTAGTATATGGAAAAGTTGGAAACATCTGCCAAATAGCTAGAACTCTGAATATGGACATGTTGGAGTACTCTGCCATGTAGCTAGCTCTATGTATATAGTCAATTTGTACTCATCTGACTTGTAGCTACAACTCTGTATATGGAAATGTTGCACTATCCTTCCATGTAGCTTGCTCTCAGCATATGGACATTTTGGACTCTTCTGCCATGTAGCTAGATCTCTGTACATGGATATGTTGAACTGATCTGTCAAGTAGGTAGCTCTCTGTATTTGAACATATAGGACTTGTCTACACTGTACGTGGCTCTCAGTATATGGACATGATGGACACATCTGCCATGTAGCTACTACCGTGAATATGGACATGTTGGAATACTCTGCCATGTAGCTAGAACTCTGCATATGGAAATGCTGAACAACCCTGCCTAGTAGCTAGCTGTCTGTATATAGACAAGTTGGACCAATCTGCCTTTTAGATAGAAGTCTGTATGTACAAATGTTGCACTACTCTGCCATGTAGCTAGCTCTCTGTATATTGATATTTTGGACTGATCTGCCATGTAGGTAGCTCTCAGTATATGGACACGTTGGACACATTGGACTTGTAGGTAGAACTCTGTATATGGAAATGTTGAACTACCCTGCCATGTAGCTAGCTCTCTGGATATAGACAAGTTGAACTCATCTGCCTTGTACCTAGAACTCTGTATATGTAAATGTTGCACTACCCTGCCATGTAGCTAGCTCTCTGCATATGGACATTTTATACTCGTCTGCTATAAGGCTACCTCTCTGTACATGGATATGTTGGACTAATCTGCCAAGTATGTAGCTCTCTATATATGAACATATTGGACTTTTCTGCCATATAGCTATTTGTCACTATATGGACACGTTGGACACATCTGCCATGTAGCTAGAACTCTGTATATTGAATTGTTGCACTACATGACCATGTAGCTAGCTCTCTGTATATAGACAAGTTGGACTCATCTGCCTTGTCGCGAGAACTCTGTATATGGAAATGTTGCACTACTCTGCCATGTACCTAGCTCTCTCTATATGGACATTTTGGACTTGTCTGCCATGTAGCTAGCTCTCTGTACATGGATATGATGGACTGATTTTCCAGGTTGGTAGCTCTCTGTATATGAACATATCGGAATTGTCTTCCATGTAGGTGACTTTCAGTATATGGACATGTTGGACTCATCTGTCATGTAGCTAGTACCCTGAATACAGACATGCTGGATTACTCTGCCATGTAACTAGCTCTCAGTATATAGAAACATTGGACACATCTGCATTGTAGCCTAAACTCTGTATATGGAAATGTTACACTAGTCTGACCTGTACCTAGCTCACTTTATATAGACAAGTTGGACTCATCCGCCTTGTAGCTATAACTCTGTATATGGAAATGTTGCACTATCCTACCATGTAGTTTGTTCTCTGTATATGGACATTTTGTACTAGTCTGCCATGTTGTTAGCTCTCTGTAGTTGGATATGTTGGACTGATCTGCCAAGTACATAGCTCTCAGTGCATGAACATATAGGACTTGTCTGCCATGCAGCTAGCTCCCAGTATATGGACACGTTGGAAACATCTGCCATGTGGCTAGAACCCTATATATGGAAATATTGCACTACTCTGCCATGTACCTAGTTCACTGTAGATAGATAAGATGGACTCATCTGTCTTGTAGCTAGAACTCTTTATATGGAAATGATGCACTAATCTACCATGTAGCTAGCTCGATGTATATAGACAAATTGGACTCATCTGTCTTGTAGCTAGAACTCTGTAAGTGGAAATGTTGCACTACTCTGCCATGTATCTAGCTCTCTGTATATAGACAAGTTGGACTCATCTACCTTGTAGCTAGAACTCTATATATAGAAATGTTGCACTACACTACCATGTAGTTTGTTCTTTGTATATGGAAATGTTGGACTCATCTGCCATGTAGCTAATACACTGTATATGGACATGTTGGACTACACTGCCATGTAGCTAGCTCTCAGTATATGGACACTTTGGAGACATCTGTCATGTAACTAGAACTCTGTATATGGGAATGTTGCACTACTCTGTCATGTAGCTAGCTCTCTGTATATAGACATGTTGGACTCATCAGATTGGTAGCTAAAATTCTGTATATGGAAATGTTGCTCTACTCAGCCATGTAGCTAGCTCTCTGTTTATGGACATTTTGAACGCGTCTGCCATTTAGCTTGCTCTCTGTACATGGATATGTTGGACTGATCTACAAAGTAGGTAGCTCTCTGCATATGAACACATTGGACTTCTCTGTCATGTAGCTAGCTCTCAGTATATGGACATGTTGGACTCATCTGCCATGTAGCTAGTACCCTCTATATGGACATGTTGGACTGCTCTGCCATGTAGCTAACTCTCAGTGTATGTACACGTTGGACACTTCTGCTGTGTAGCAAGACCGCTGTATATGGAAATGTTGCATTATTCTGCCTTGTAGCTAGCTCCATGTATATGGACATTTTGGACTCGTCTGCCATGTAGCCACCTCTACGTACATGGATATGTTGGACTTGTCCTCCAAATACGTAGCTCTCTGTATATGAACATATTGGACTTGTCTGCCATATACCTAGCTTTCAGTATATGGACATGTTGGACTCATCTGTCATGTATCTAGAACTCTGTATATGTAAGTGTTGCACTACTCTGCCATATATTTAGATCTCTGTATATAGACAAGTTGGAATCATATGCCTTGTAGCTAGAATTCAGAAATGTTGCACTACCCTGGCATGTAGCTAGCTATCTGAATATGGACATGTTGAACTGATCTGCCAAGTAGGTGGCTCTCTGTATATGATCATATTGCACTTGTCTGTAATTTAGGTAGCATTCAGTGTATGGATACATTGTACACATCTGCCATGTAGCTAGAACTCTGCTTATGGAAATGTTGTACTACAATGCCATGTAGCTAGCTCTCTGTATATGGACATTTTGGAGATGTCTGCCATGTAGCTAGCTCTCTATACATGTATATATTGGATGGATCTGCCCAGTAGGAACCTCTCTGTATATGAACATATTGAACTTGTCAGCCATATAGCTGGCTCTCTATATATGGACACGTTGGACACATCTGCATTTAGCTAGGTCTCTGTATATGGAAATGTTGCAATACACTGCTATGTAGCTAGCTCTCTGTATATAGACAACTTGGACTCATCTGCATTATAACTAGAACTCTACATTTTGGAATTGTCTGCCATGTCACTTGCTCTATGTATATGGATATGCTGGACCGATCTGACAAGTAGGTTGCTCTCTCTATTTGAACATATTGGACTTTACTGCCATTTAGCTACCTCTCAGTATATGGATATGTTGGAATAATCTGCCATGTAGTTAGCTCTCAGTATATGGACACGTTGTACACATTTGCCATGTAGCTAGAACTCTTTAAATGGAAATGTTGAACTACACTGCCATGTAGCTAGCTCTCTGTATAAGGACATTTTGGCCTCGTCAGCCATGTAGCTAGCTCTCTGTGCATGGATATGTTGGACTGATCTGCCAAGTAGGTAGCTCTCTTTATTTGAACATATTGGACTTGTCTGTCATGTAGCTAGCTCTAATTATATGGACATGTTGGACTCTTCTGCCATAGAGCTAGTACCCTGTATATGGGCATGTTGCACTACTCGGACATGTAGCTAGCTCTCAGTATATGGACACGTTGGACACTTCTGTCTGTATTTAGAACTCTTTATAAGGACATGTTGCACTACTCTACTATGTAGCTAACTCTTTCTGTATGAACATATTGGACTTGTCTGTCATGAAGCTAGCTTTCCGTAAATGGATATTTTGGCCTCGTCAGCCATGTAGCCAGCTCTCTGTGCATGGATATGTTGGAGTGATCTGCCAAGTAGGTAGCTCTCTTTATGTGAATATTTTTGACTTGTCTGCCATGTACATGGACATGTTGGACTCATCTGTCATGTAGCTAATACCTTGTGTATGAACATGTAGCTAGTTTTTTATAGACAAGTTGGACCCATCTGAGATGTAGCTTAACCTCTGTATATGGAAATGATGAACTACTCTGCCATGTACCTAGCTCACAGTTTATTGACCTTTGGACTCATCTGCCATGTAGTTTGTAATCTGTATATGGAAATGATGGACTATTCTGCCATTTAGCTAGCTATCTGCCTTGTAGCTAGAACTCTGTATATTGAAACGTTGCACTACCCTGCTATGTAGCTAGCCCTCTGTATAAAGACAGGTTGGACTCATCTGTCTTGTAGCTAGAACTCTGTATATGGAAACGTTGGACTACCCTGCCGTGTAGCTAGCTCTCTGTAAATGAACTCGTTGGACACATCTGCAATGTAGCTAGTACACTGCAAATGGACATGTTGGACTGATCTTCCATGTAGCTACTTCTCAGTATATAGACATGTTGGACACTCTACCATGTAGCTAGAACTCTGTATGTGGACATTTTGGACTCGTCTGACATGTAGCTAGCTCCCTGTATATGGACATATTAGACTTGTCTACCATGTAGCTAGAATTGTATATATGGAAATGTTGCACTACTCCGCCATGTAGCTAGCTCTCTCTGTTATCTATTCATTTTCTACTCCTCTGTCATGTAGATAATTCTCTGTAAATGGATATAATGGACTGATCTGCCAAGTTATTTGCTCTCTGTATTTGAACATACTGGACTGTCTGACATGTAGCTAGCTCTCAGTATATGGACATGTTGGGCTCATCTGCCATGTAGCTAGTACCTTGTATATGGTAATGTTGCACTACTCTACCATGCAGCTAGCTCTCTATATATAGACGAGTTGGACTTATCTGCATTGTAGTTAGAACTCTGTATATGGAAATGTTGCACTACCCTGCCATGTAGCTAGCTCTCTGTATGTGAACATTTTGGACTCGTCTGCCGTGTAGCTAGCTCTCTGTGCATGAATATGTTGGACTGATCTGCCAAGTAGGTAG
>NW_006409046.1:65846-71042 GCF_000296735.1 Chrysochloris asiatica | reverse complement strand
ATCTGCCAAGTAGGTAGTTCTCTTTTCATGAACATATTGGAATTTTCTGCCATGTAGAGCTAGCTCTCAGTATATAGACAAGATGGACTCATCTGCCTTGTAGCTAGCACTCTGTATATGAAAATGTTGCACTACCCTGCCATGTAGCTAGCACTCTGTATGTGAACATATTGGACTTGTCTGCCATGCAGCTAGCTCTCAGTATATGGACACATTGGACACATCTGCCATGTAGCTAGCTCTCTGTATATGAACATATTGGACTTGATTGCCATGTAGCTAGTTCTCAGTATATGAACATATTGGACTCATCTGCTATGTAGCAAGTATCCTGTTTATGGACATGTTGTACTACTCTGCCATGTATCTAGCTCTCAGCATATGAAAACTTTAGACTCATCTGCTGCCACAAAGCTTGAACTCTGTATATAGAAATGATGCACTACTCTGCCATGTAGCTAGCTCTCTGCCTATAGCCAAGTTGGACTTTTATCTCTTGTAGCTAGTACCCTGTATATGAACATGTTGCACTACTCTGCCATGTAGCTAACTCTCTGTATATAGACAATTTGGACACATCTGCCATGTAGCTGGAACCTATATATGGAAATGTTGCACTACGCTGCCATGTATGTAGCTCTCTCTATATAAACATTTTGGACTTGTCGGCCAGGTAGCTAGCTCTCAGTAATGGACATGTTGGACTCATCTGCCATGTAGCTAGTATCCTGTATATGAACATGTTGCACTACCCTGCCATTTAGCTAGCTCTTTGTACATAGACAAGTTGGAATCATCTGCCTTGTATCTAGAACTTTATATATGTAAATGTTGCACTACACTGCCATGTAGCTAGCACTCTGAATATGGACATTTTGGACTCGTCTGCAATGGAGGTATCTCTCTGTACATGGATATGTTGGACTGATCTGCCAAGTAGGTAACTCTCTTTATATCAACACATTGGACTTCACTGCCCTGAAGATAGCTCTCAGTGAATGCACATGTTGGACTAATCTGCCATGTAGCTAATACCCTGTATATGGACATGTTTGACTACTCTGTCATGGATCTAGCTCTCAGTATATGGACATGTTGGGCACATCTGCCATGTAGCTAGAACTCTGTATTTGGAAATGTTGCACTACCATGCCGTGTAGCTAGCTCTCTATATGAACATATTGGATTTGTCTGCCATACAGGTAGCTCTCAGTATATGTACATGTAGGACTCCTATGCCATGTAGCTAGTAACCTGTATATGGACATGTTGGACTACTCTGCCATGTAGCTAGCTCTCAGTATATGGACACATTGGACACATCTGACAAGTAGATAGAACTCTGTATATGGAAATGATGCACTACCCTGCCAAGTAGCTAGCTCTCTGTAGATGAACATATTGCACTTGTCTGCCTGGAAAAGTTGGACTCATCTGCAATGTAGCTATTATCCTGTATATGGACATGTTGGACTACTCTGCCATGTAGCTAGTTCTCAGTATATGGACACGTTGGACACTCTGCCATGTAGCAAGATCTCTGTATATGAATATTTTGGACTCATTTGACATGTAGATAACTCTCTCTGCATGGATATTTTGGACTGATCTGTTATGTAGCTAGCTCTCAGTATATGGTCTCATTAGACACAACTGCCATGTAGCTAGAATTCTGTATATGGATATGTGGCTCTACTCTGCCATGTAGCTAGCTGTCTGTATATCGACATTTTTTACTTTTCTGCCATGTAGCTAGCTCTCTGAACATGGATATAATGGACTGATCTGCCAAGTAGGTAACTCTCTGTATATGAACATATTGTACTCCTCTGACATGTAGGTAGCTCTCAGTATATGGATATGTTGGAGTCATCTGCAATGTAGCTAGTACTCTGTATATGAAAATGTTGCACTACTCTGCCATGTAGCTAGCTCTCTGTATATAGCCAAGTTGGACTCATCTCTCTTGTAGCTAGTACCCTGTATATGGACATATTGGACTACTCTTCCATGTAGCTAGCTCTCTGTATATGGAAATTTTGGACACATCTGTCATTACCTGGAACTCTGAACATGGAAATGTTGTACTACGCTGTCATGGATTTAGCTCTCTGTATATGAACATACTGGAGTTGTTTGTTATGTAGCTAGCTCTCAGTATATGGGGACATTGGACTCATATGCCATGTAGCTAATTCTGTATATGGACATGTTGGACTCATCTGACATGTAGCTAATACCCTTCATATGGACATGATGGACTCTTCCATTTAGCTAGCTTTCAAAATATGGACACTTTGGACACATCTGCCATGTAAATAGAACTCTGTATATGGAAATGTTGCACTAACCTGCCATGTAGCTTGCTCTCTGTATACATACATATTGGACTTGTGTGCCATGTAACTAGCTCTCAGTATATGAACACTTTGGACTCATCTGCCATGAAGCTTGAACTCTGTATATGGAAATGAAGCTCTTCTCTGCCATGTTGCTAGCTCTCTGTATATAGCCAAGTTGGACTCATCTCTCTTGTACCAATTACCCTGTATATGGACATGTTGAACAACTTTGCCATGTAGCTAGCTCTCTGAATATGGACATATTGGACACATCTGCCATGTAGCTAGAACTCTGTATAAGGAAATGTTTCACTATGCTGCCATGTAGCTAGCTCTCTGTATATGAACATTTTGGACTCGTCTGCCATGAATCTAGCCCTCTGTACATGGATATGTTGGACTGATGTGTCAAGAGGTCTCTGTATATGAACATACTGGATTACACTTCCATGGATCTAGCTGTTAATGAATGCACATGTTGGACAAATCTGCCATGTAGCTAGTACTCTGCATATGGACATGTTGGATTACTCTGTCATGTAGCTAGCTCTCAATATATGGACACGTTCGGCACATCTGCCATGTAGTTAGTACTTTGTATATGGTAATGTTGCACTACCCTGCCATGTAGCTAGCTCTCTGTATATGAACATATTGGATTTGTCTGCCATGTAGGTAGATCTCAGTATATGGACATTTTGGACTCGTCTTCCATGTAGATAGCTCTCTATACATGGATATAATGGACTGATCTGCCAAGTAGGTAGCTCTCCTTTTATGAACATATTGGACTTGTCTGCCATATAGCTAGCTCTCAGTATATAGAGCAGTTGGACTCATCTGCCAGGTAGCTAGAACTCTGTAATTGGAAATGTTGCAATACTCTGTAATGTGGCTAGCTGTTTGAATATGGACATTTTGGACTCGTCTGACATGTAGCTAGATATCTGTACATGGATATGTTACACTACCCTGCCATGTATCTAGCTCTCAATATATGGACATTTTGGAGTCATCTGAAATGTAGTTAGCTCTCAGTGCATGGATAATTTGGACTGATCCGCCATGTAGCTGGCTCTCAGTATATGGACTCATTGGACACATCTGCTATGTAGCTACAACTCTTAATATGGAAACGTTGCACTAACCTGGCATGTAGCTAGCTCTCTGCACATGGATATGTTACATTGATCTGCAAAATATTTAGCTCTCTATCTATGAAAATATTGGACTTTTCTGCCATGTAGCTAGCTATCAGTACATGAACACTTTGGACTCATCTGCCATGCAGCTTGAACTCTGTATATGGAAAAGATGCACTTCTCTGCCATGTAGCTAGCTCTCTGTACATGGATATTTTGGGCTGATCTACCATGTAGCTAGCTCTCAGTATATGAACATAGTGGACACATCTGCCATGTAGCTAGAACTCTGTATATGGAAATGTTGTACTAACTTGCCATGTAGCTACCTCTCTGTACATAGACAAGTTGGAATCATCTGCCTTTTAGCTAGAACACTGTATATGGAAACGTTGTACTACACTGCCCTATAGTTAGCTCTCTGTATATGGACATTTTGGACTCATCTGCCATGTAGCCAGCTCTCTGTACAAGGATATGTTGAACTGGTCTGCCAAGCAGGTATCTCTCTGTATATGAATATATTGGACTTAACTGCCATGGAGTTAGCTCTCAGTGAATGGACATGTTGGACTCATCTGCCATGAAGCTAGTACCCTGCATATGGACATGTGGACTACTCTGTCATGTAACAGCTCTCAGTAGATGGACGCATTAGACACATCTCCCATGTAGCTAGAATTCTGTATATGGAAATTTTGCACTACCCTGCCATTTAGCTAGCTCTCTTTGTGACCATATTTGACTTTTCTGCCATGTAGGAAACTCTAAGTAAATGGACAATTTGGACACATCTGCCACGTAGCTTGCACGCTGTATATGGACATGTTGGACTACTCTGCCTTGTCGATAGCTCTCAGTATATGGACACGTTGGACACATCAGACATGTAGCTAGAACTCTGTACATGGAAATGTTGCACAACCCAGTCATGTTGCTAGCTCTCTGTGTATACATAAGTTGGACTCATTTTCATTTTAGCTAGAACTCTGTATATGGAAATGTTGCACTCCTCTGCCATGTAGCTAGCTCCCTGTATTTGTACATTTTGGATTTGTATGCCATGTAGCTAGCTTTCTGTACATGGATGTGTTGGACTGATCTGCCAAGTATGTAGCTCTCTGTATATGAACATATAGAACTTTTCTGCCATGTAGCTCGCTCTCAGTATTTAGAACTGTTGTCCTCCTCTGCCTTGTAGCTAGAACTCTGTATATGGAAATGTTGCACTACTCTTCCATGTAGCTAGCTCTCTGTATATAGGCAAGTTGGACTTATCTGCCTTGAAATTTGAAATCTGAATATGGAAATGTTGGACTACTCTGTCATATAGCTAGCTCTCAATTTATGGATGGGTTGGACACATCTACCATGTAGCTAGAACTCTGTATATGGAAATGTTGCACTTCCCTGCATTCAAGCTAGCTCTCTGTATAAGAACATTAAGGACTCGTCTGCCATGTAGTTAGTTCTCAGTATATGGACATGGTGGACTTATCTGCCATGTAGCTAATAACCTGTATATGGATATGTTGAACTGATCTGCCATTTAGCTAGTACTCTGCATATGGAAATGCTGGACTACTCTGTCATGCACTAGCATTCAGTATATGGACATGATGGACACATCTACCATGCAGCTAGAACTCTCTATATGGTAATGTTGCACTACCCTGACATGTAGCTAGCTCTCTGTATATGAACATATTGGA
>NW_006409046.1:62562-63933 GCF_000296735.1 Chrysochloris asiatica | reverse complement strand
GCTAGCTCTCTGTATATGGACATATTGAACTACTCTGCCATGCAGCTAGGTCTCCGTATATAGACAAGTTAGACTCATCTGCCTTGTAGCTAGAACTCTGTATATGGAAATTTGCACAGCTCTGCCATGTAGTTAGCTGTCTGTATATAGACAAGTTGGACTCATCTGTCTTGTAGCTAGAACACTGTATATGGAAATGTTGCATTATCCTGACATGTAGCTAGCTCTCTGTATATGGACATTTTGGATTCGGATGACATGTAGATAGTTTTCTGTGCATGTATACTTTGGACTACTCTTCCATGTAGCTAACTCTCAGTATATGTACATGGTGGACACAAATTCCATGTACCTAAAATGTATATATGGAAATGTTATAGTAACCTACCATGTAGCTTTCTCTCTGTATGTATACAAGTATAACTCCTCTGCCTTGTAGCTAGTACTCTGTATATGGAAAAGTAACACTACCCTTCCATTTAGCTAGCACTCTGTATATGGACATTTTGGACTCCTCTGTCATGTAGCTAGCTCTCTGTATATGGATATGTTGGACTCATCTGCCAAGTAGGTAGCTCTCTGTATATGAACAAATTGGACTTTTCTTCCATGTTGCTAGCTCTCAGTATATGGACACGTTGGTCGCATTTGCCATGTAGCTAAAGTCTGTATATGGAAATGTTGCACTACACTGCCATGTAGTAACCTCTCTGTATATAGACAAGTTGAACTCATCTCCCTTATATCTAGAACTCTGTATATGGATATGTTGCACTATCCTGCCATGTAGCTAGTTCTCTGTATATGGACATTTTGGACTCATCTGCCATGTATCTAGCTCTCTGTACATGGATATGTTGGAATGATCTGCCAAGAAGGTGGCTCTCTGTATATGAATATATAGACAAGATGGACTCATCTGCTTTGTAGCTTCAACTCTGCATATGGAAATGTTGCACTATTATGCCATGTAGCTACCTCTCAGTTTAGGTACATGTTGGACTCATCTGCCATGAAGCTAGTACCTTGTATATGGACATGTTGGAATACTCTGCCATGTAGCTACATTTCTGTATAGGGACATTTTGGACTCATATCCTATGTTGATAGCTCTCTGTACATGGATATGTTGGACTTATCTGACAAGTAGGTAGCTCTATGTATATGAACATATAGGACTTGTCTGCTATATAGCTAGCTCTCAGCATATGGATATGTTGGACTACTGTGCCAGGTAGCTAGCTCTCAGTATATGAGCACTTTGGACTCATCTACCATGTAGCTAGTACTCTGCATATGGACATGTTGGATTACTCTGTCATGTAGTTAGCTCTCTGCATTTAGACAAGTTGGACTCATCTGCTTTGTAGC
>NW_006409046.1:60190-60817 GCF_000296735.1 Chrysochloris asiatica | reverse complement strand
AACCAGGTAGCTAATACTCTTTATATGGACATGTTGAACTACTCTTCCATGTAGCTAGTTCTCAGTATATGAGCATTTTGGTCTCGTCTGCCATGGAGCTTGACCTCTGTATATGGAAATGATGTGCTACTCTACCATGTAGCTAGCTCTCTGTATATGGACATTTTGGGCTCATCTAACATGTAGTAGGCTCTCTGTGCATGGATATTTTGGAATGATCTGCCATGTAGGTAGCTCTCAGTATATGGACACGTTGGACACATCTACAATGTAGCTAACTCTCTGTACATGGATATGTTGGACTGATTTGCCATGTAGGTGGCTCTCATTATTATGGACATGTTGAAAACATCTGCCATGTAGCTAGAACTCTGTATATGGAAATGTTGCCACACTGCCATGTAACTATCTCTCTGTATATGGACATTTTGGACTCATCTGTCATGTACCGAGCTCTCTATACATGAATATGTTGGAATGATCTGCCAAGTAGGTAGCTCTCTGTATATGAATATATTGGACTTGTCTGCCATGTAGGTGGCTCTCAGTATATAGACAAGATGGACTTATCTGTTTGTAGCTTCAACTCTCCATATGGAAATGTTGCACTACTATATCATGTAGCTA
>NW_006409046.1:55544-57115 GCF_000296735.1 Chrysochloris asiatica | reverse complement strand
TAGCTCTCAGTATATGAACACTTTGGACTCATCTGCCATGTAGCTTGAACTCTGTATATGGAAATGATTCACTTCTGTGCCATGTAACTAGCTCTCAGAGTATGGAAACCTTTGACACATCTGCCATGTAGCTAGTACTCTGTATATGGAAATTTTACACTACCCTGACATGTATGTACCTCATTGTATATGTACATTTTGGACTCATCTGCCATGTAGCTAGCTCTCTGTACATGGATATGTTGAAATGATCTGCCAAGTAGGTAGCTCTCTATATATTAAAATATTGGACTTGTCTGCCATGTAGCTAGGTCTCAGTATCTGGACATGTTGGATTCATCTGTCATGTAGCTAGTACCCTGTATATGGACATGTTGGACTGCTCTTCCATGTAGCTAGCTCTCAGTGTATGGATACGTTGGACACATCAGTCATTTACCTAGAACTCTGTCCATGGAAATGTTGCACTACTCTGCCATGTAGCTAGCTCTCTGCTTATGGACATTTTGGACTCACCTGCCTTGTACCTATTACACTGTATATGGAATTGTTGCACTACCCTGCCACGTAGCTAGTTCTCTGTATATGGACATTTTGAACTCGTCTGCCATGTAACTAGCTCTCTATATATGGACATTATGGACTGATCTGCCATGTAGCTAGCTCTCTTTACATGTGTATGTTGGACTGATCTGCCAAATAGATAGCTCTCTGTATAGGAACATATTGGACTTCTCTGCCATGTAGGTAGCTCTCAATATATGGACATGTAGGATACATCTGCCATGTACCTAGAACTCTATAGATGGCAATGTTGCACTATTCTGCCATGTAGATAGTACTCTGTCTATGGACATTTTGGACTCATCTGCCTTGTACCTCGAACTCCGTATATGGAAATGTTGCACTACCATGCCATGTAGCTATCTCTCTGTACATGGACATTTTGTACTCATCTGACATGTAGCTATCTATCTATATACATGGATATGTTGGACTGATCTGCTAAGTAGGTAGCTCTCTGTATATGAATATATTATAATTGTCTGCCATGTAGCTAGTTCTCAGTATATGGACACATTGATCACATCTGCCATGTAGCTAGCTCTCTGAATATAGACTAGTTGGACTCATCTGCCTTGTAGATAGAAAACTGGGTATAGAAATGTTGCACTACACTGCCATGTAGCTAGCTCTCTTTATATGGAGATTTTGGACTCGTCTGCCATAGAGCTTGCTGTCTCTACATGGATATGTTGGACTGATCTGCCATGTAGGTAGCTATCTGTTTATGAACATACTAGACTTTTGTGCCTTGTAGCTAGCCCTCTATATATGGATATGTTGGACATATATGTCATGTATCTAGAACACTGTATATGGAAATGTTGCACTACCCTCCATGTAGTTAGCTCTCTGTATATAGACAAGTTACAGGCATCTGCCTTGTAGCTGGAACTCTGTAAATTGAAATGTTGCATTACCCTGCCATGTAGCTAGCTCTCTGTATATGGACATTTTGGACTCGTCTGACTGGTAGCTAGAACTCTGTATATGGAAATGTTGCACTA